>NW_002987027.1:92569-103090 GCF_000006295.1 Pediculus humanus corporis
TCGTAAAATAATAATAATAATAATAATAATAATAATAATAATAATAATAATAATAATAAACCAAATGTAATTAGTAAAACCGCATAAAACATGATAAATAGGAAATTTAATTTAACTGAGATTAAAAAAAAATTTGTGGGTCATACCCAAAAAAAAAAAAAAATTATAATAAATAATTA
Source organism: Pediculus humanus corporis (assembly GCF_000006295.1). Lineage (NCBI taxonomy): Eukaryota > Metazoa > Arthropoda > Insecta > Psocodea > Pediculidae > Pediculus > Pediculus humanus. Next base: position 92,749 of record NW_002987027.1, read on the forward strand.
ATAAATAATAAATAAATAAATAATAAATAAATAATAAATAAATCTGTGTTTTTATATTTTGTTTACAAACAAACACAATTTTTTTTTAATTCTCATTTGTTGTATTATCAACAAATAGATATTATAAAATGTACGATGACCTATTTTTTTATATAATTATCATCGTTGATTCTTCCGGAATTTTTTTGTTAAAAAAAAAAAAAACATTATTTCAAGTTATTATTTATATTTATTTAAAATAATTTGAACCGACGACCCTGAGAAATCCATACTAAAATATGCTATGTGGAAGTAATAATAATAATAAAATCATATTCACGTAACTAAATTTGACCAAAATGAAAAACTAAAATTATCACATACAAATATGCATTTATTTCAGAAAAAAAAAAAAATTTTTTTTTTTTTTTTTTTGTAATGTTAGGCATATGATAAGGTATAAAACGTAGGAGAACCAATCCAGGTTCCCCGACACGGTAATAAAAAAAATAAAAGCAATAAATAAACTCTTTTTTTTTTTTTTTTTTTTTTTTTAAAAAATTGTGCGTTTCCTTAAAAATGAAAGAGAGAGAGAGAGAGAAACATTTTTTTTTGTTAGAAAAGTTCATGGTTTTTCTTTTCTTTTCCTTTTACTTTTTCGAAAATTTTTTAAATATTATTTAGTTTAAAATGTGTTAACATTTTATAACTTGTTCGAATAAAATTCTTATATTTATAAAAATGTTAAATACCGACAAAATTTTACAAGCGTGTTTGTGTTTGAATTGTTAGAAATAAAAAAAAAAAAATTTTTTTTTTTTTTTTTAACATTTAGCTGCTACCTAAAAACTCTCAGAATTAACAAAGATTTTTTATATAACGGATGCAACAATTGGCGCGACCTTGAAAAATTACCAATTTCAACTGGAAAACTGGTTTCCGCCGTCTCTCTCTCACACCAACCAACCAACCAACCAACTTTTGACTAATCCATTATTATAAAAAATAATAATAATGATGATGATAATTTTTTTTTCTCAAACCGCAATAATACTCGATCGGACTATATTAATGCCGACAAATTTGGTTAAATCAACTTTTTTAAATTGTAGTACACAAAAATGCATTTAAATTTAAAAAAGGCACGCGTGAAATGCATTTAACCGTCATATTTAAAAAAAAACGGTTATTTTTATTTAAATATTTCCGAATCTCTACAGTTCAACCCCCGGAAACGAAAAAAAAAGCCGGTAAATATAAAAAAAACGACTCACCTATATTAACTATTTTGATAGCTTCATCTTCTTCTAAAAATTTAAGCGCCACAGAAACATTTTCAAGTTTTTGAGATCTAAAATTGGGTTTTTTATTATGTTTGGGAAGTTTTCTTCCGGCCAAAACTTCAACAAGTGTTATAAGGTTCAAGCCGTCGGATAAATCCGTTTCTAAATTTTGAATATGCTTATTAACAGTTTTAAGATGTTCGTTTGCCCATCTCGTAAACGTGTTCTGTTGTATTCTCTTCCATTGCGCGTCTTCTGCTAAATCCCGTTCTGCACCAGACATATCCTCATCAACCTCACTGAGAACTTGGTCGGAAACCTCACTCGTATTGAGGCACACTGCCGTTCCTTCATTTTCGAACACTGACATTGTTGTACAACGAACCTGGTGGCGATCACCTCAACTCTTACTTTGCCAAAGCCCAATAAGGCAAAAGATTTCAAATTAAATACTCGTTACGTCACACTTATAACCGTTGAATCCTTTAGATTCGATTTGCCGGCGCGCGCGCAAAAAAAAAAAAAAAAAAAACATGAAGTTTTTACAATCACAATCCAAATGAAGACAAAATATTTTATAATTATGTCACGAGGTCGTTAAATAATTAAATTATTATTATTATTCTTCCTTTTTAATTTTTTCAAACAAAAGTAAGTCTTAATTGAATTATAAATGCTTTACATATTTCTAAAATGTTTTTAAAATTAATTAAAAATTTTCGGTTAGAAAAAATTCTAATTCTAATTATTATTATTATTATTATTATTATTGGTTATATATAAATTTTTGGCCAAAGCTTTTTATTTAAAATCAAAATTAAGCAATCAACAGGTATTTTAATAAATATTAAAAAAAGAAATTTTAAATTTTGCCATCGAAAAATAACAAAAGTTTACCGACCCCATAAATTGTTTTATTTGTACGCCATATTTTTATTTACTCTCATCTTTACCATCAATCATCTCTCATCGGGTATTGTTAAAATTTTTATTTTGACCTTTTATTCAACTTATGTATTTATTTAACTTATTAATGATGATAAAATGATAAACAATAAATTATTAAAAGTTAAAAAAATTTTATTTTTTTTTTAAATCTCAAAGTCAGAAATTTCAATCAACTCAGCTGGAGAATTTTATTTTTAAACATTTTTAAAAATTTTATTTATATAATTATTATTTTACTTTATTTATAAAAAAAAAAAAAATTTATCAAAATAAATTTTCCCAAAAGAAAAATTTATATAATTTTCCAATCAAGAATAATAATAACAACATTAATTGATAAATTAGTAATAGAAAAAAAATTTTTTTGTCAAATTTTTCTCTTAGTCTAATATTTATTTTCAGGTAATAATTTCGATAAAAATTTCATTATTTAATGCCAATTTAAATTATGAATTACTGAATGAATGAATGAATGATTGATTTATTATCAATTAATATAAATTTTTGTAATATAAAATAATTAAATTATTTTTTTTTGTTTTTTTCATGTACTAAACGTACACACACACACACACACACACACATATTTATTCAATAAATTTTTTTTTTTTTAATAAAAACTTTGGCATTTATTAATAAAAAAAACTTCGTTTCGAATAATAATAATAATAATAAATAAATATATTATTATTAGAAACAAGGTAGGTGTAATTTTAATATTTTAACGCTTAGTAAATGCATATAAAAATTATTTTACAACACATTGAATTGTAATTTTTTTTTTTTTTTGATATTTAACGGACATCTTTTAGAAAAAAATGACACAAGAAAAAAAATTCAATTCCTAAATTTAAAAATTTTTACGAGGATGAAATCCCAGAAGACAAAATTTTTATGTAAAAAACAACAAACAAACAAACAAAAAAATTTTCTCTTTTGTTTATAAATATAATATATATATAACTACCACAGATAGAAGCAAGCAGTTAATTTTAATAAAAAAAAAAAAAACAATTTTTTAGCATTAAAATAAATAAATTTGTTGTTAAAAAAAAATAATTAATAAAATATTAATAATAATAATAATAATAATAAAAGTTTATTCACAATTCACAACACACACTCGCGCGGATATTTTTTTTTAATATTAAATCACTAAAATTTATTTTTATTATTATTATAACTTCAAATTTAATTAATAATTTTTTATTATTTATTAAAAAATTAAAACGATATTGTAATAAATATTAATAAAATAGAAAACATATATATAAAAAATAAATATTAAAAAAAAAATAAAAAATAAAAAAAAAAAACAAGCGCGTCTGTATCTAAGAGTGAATAGTAGACATTTTAATCCGAGCCAAAAATTCTTAGTACGAGAATAGAATCCCTTTCATGCCGATATTCGTTTCCGTTTTGTCGGTTTCAAAACGTAATACAAACGTTTTTTTTTTTTTTAAATTTGTTAAAATAATTAAAGCCCCCTCCCCTTTTTTTTTATTAAAACCTTAATTACTTATGATGAAGTAATAAACAAATCGTTTAAATAATTTTCTTTTTCTTCTGCTTGTCACGACGAAATAATTCCTTAAAAATAATAATAATGATAATAATAAACCTTGAAATCTCAACGATAATTTTTTTCTCACTCTTCAGTTTCAATGCGATTATACACTAATTTTACAAGCGTATAAAAAAAAAAAAAAAAACATCATCGGTGTGACAAATAAACAAATTTTTTTTTATTTTAAATTTACTAATTTTTTTAAAATTACTTTACTAATACAAAAAAAAAAAATCATCTTACCAAGATAATATAATTAGTATTTAAATACCACAAAAAATTTACTATTATTATTATTATTAAGTACTCAAATTAATATTTAGCTTATGAGTACGTTTTAGTTTTATTTGAAAACGTATTTCTTACAAACCCTTTTTCCAATAAATATATATAAATTATTATTATTATTTTTGATAGAATGATCGGCAAATTTATAAAGTATGACGTCACGTTAAAATTTAACCGTTTTTGGGTGACGTAGATTGGAATGCATACTCCAACACGTACCCCCGATGTATCAGAACTCTATTATTATTATTATTATTATTATTATTAATATTACAATAAAAAAAATCACATTCTTTAGTACGGCAATACATAAATCATTAAAATTATTTTTTTTAAAACTTATGTTCTTATTAAAATGTATTAAAAAAAAAAAAAAATGGCACCGAGTCAGTCAGCGGCGTACGTGATTGTTCGTTGCCATTATTAAAATGAATGTTTTCGCATGTGTGACGTCATTGTTAATTTATTTATTCTATGCCTAATATGGAAGAGTTATTGTTGTCTATTGTTGCCAATTTATTTATGTTGGTCATTAGTTTCTAAAACGTTTTCATATCTCAATAATGATTAATCATACTTTTTCGTGGTTTTTTTTTTTTTTTTTTCAAAATAAAATTTTATCTGTGGAAAAATGTTTTTTTTTTTTTTTAAATAAATAAATAATAATAATAATATGTTTTTATATAAAAAAAAAAAATCGCACACGATTTTTCACGAAAAAAAAAAAAAAAAAAAAATTAAAACGATTAAAATTGCTAAATAAGCTAAACATTAAATATGTCTATAACAATCAGACTTAACAAAAAAATTTTTTTTTTTATTATTGTTTTTGGTTTTTTAATTTTAGCAAATCTTATCAAATTTGTAATCAAGGTCTTTAAAAAAGTTAATAGTAATAATAATTTTACTTTTTTTGTACCGTATCGTAGTAATTTTATATTTAAAAAAAAAAAATTATTTTATGTATATGGAAATGGCGGAGACGAAATGTAAGATTTGTTTAAAAAATGGCTTAACCGAGTTCGTTATTCATCGTGTCATTAGAAAAACATCCTTATTTAGATGAAAATTTAAAACGATCTTTATTTGGTATAATTCAAGATTTATTTCTTTATTTGTAATGAAAGTTTTTTTTTTTATTATTCGCGACAACAATTTATAAACAAATAAATAAAAAAAAAGAAAATCGGTTATTGAATTTTAATTACGTTTATAAATAATTGGATTTTAAAACCTATTACATAAAATAATAATAATAATAATAATAATAAAACAATTTAATTTCATTTTAATTAATTAAAATCCTTTCCAAAAAAAAAAAAAAAGAAGGATTCGAATAGAATTTTCAATAAAAAAAATTTTAATGGAGTTTTTCTTTTTTTTTTTTTAAATAAATTCAAAATAAATTCAAAATTCATGATTTTTTTACAAACATTATAAATTCTTAAGCGTAATTCTTATTTATTTATTTTTTTTAAATAATAAAAATCGCTAACAATAATAATAATAAAAAAAAACAAAGTATTTAATATAATTTCAAACATTTATTTATTTAAAAAAAAAAAGAAAACAAAAATGGAGTTGAAAAAAAAAAAAAAAAATTCGTTTTTAACTGCTAATATATATATAAATATAAATATAAAAATTCATAATTAATAATTTAACATTTTAATAATTTATTACAATGAAATAATAAATTGAACGAGTAAGCCTTAAGCTTTTTAATATTATTATTCTCTCTCTCTCTCTCTCTCTCTCTCACTTCTAAATAATATTATTATAACTAACATTAAATAGATAAAATAAAGGATGTTTTAATATAGTAAATATTATATATAACAACCTTTTTTGTAATGTGTATTAGTAAAAACATTATTATAAAACAAACAGTCTACCTTTTTTTTTTTTTTATTAATTTTTTTTTTCAAAAATAGTGAGGACACAACAAAAAAATAAAAAAATTGCACAATATGAAATTATATCAATTAATGAATCCATTTTTTTTTTTTTTTGAAGGGGATACAATTTTATATAAATATCATATTATAAATAATGCAAACATTTAATGACATAATAATTCGTGCAAAATATTTTTTTATTAATAATAGTCTTTTAAATTAATTTTTTAAAAAGACTACTGTAAAATAATAATAATCATCATCATCATTGTTATTTTACAGATGAGACATTTCTTTTTTTTTTTTTTTTTTTTTTTAAAAAGTTGTAAAAAGCTACAAAAAGCTCGAAATAACATTCAATTATTATTTAAATAAACAAAGTTTAATAACAAAAAAAAAAAAAAAAAAAAAAAAAAGCAATGACGCTTATTAAAGAATAATAAAATCTTTTACTCAAAACCTTTCGGTAGTCATTTTTTTTTTTTTTTTTTTTTTGTTAACAACAATTAAGTTTTTCAAAATTTTTCATTTTATTAAATACCATTAGTATTATCATTAAAAATACATTTAGTTAAAATTAAAAAAAACTCAAACAATAAAATTGTTTATGTACAATAAAAAAAAATGAAATGTTTCGTCTGCGTTTCTTCTGCGACAAAAGAAGATTTCTTCCTTACTAAATAACTTGAGCATTTATTATTTTTTAACACTAAAATGACTTTAATTATGGCGGAGGAGGTACTTTTTCTCCTCTGCGCACCAACAATCTGACAGACGGACCTCCTTTTCTTATAATTTCTATGGCTTCGGCGTGAGTCATGTTTTTAGTGTTGATACCATTTATTTCGATGATTTGATCTCCGATCTGAAATTCCATTTTTTTTAAATTTTCAATTATTATAATTTCTTTTATCCGAAAGAAATGCGTGCGAATAAAAGGGTACCTTTAATTTATCATTTACGGCGGCAGGACCGTTCTCGGCTATTTGCAAAACGTATAAAGGCATATTCTGAAATTCTTTTCCTCCCCTGATACTAAACCCGAAACCTCTGCTACCTCTGTTCAATTCCACGGCGTGATACTGATCCTCCAAACCGTTTCCATCTTTCGACGCTCGTGTTGAATAACCGTATGGACGGTTTACAAGATATGGATCATCTTCGACTCCGGATTCTATTTCGTCCTTTAAGATTAAAACAGTCATTAATTTTTTTTTTTTTTTTTTCCGGGACTTTATTTTTTGCACCCTGTACCCGAAATATTGTGTTTATTTACCCTCTGTGATGCATTGCTGGAATTGTCATCGAGCGGAGGGCCGATTGTCAACGTCACAGAATAACCTGAATCTTTAATTAAATTAACTATGTCTCCATGATGTAGAGAAATGATATCCATATGATTAACAGCTAAAATGTGATCGCCTACATGTAGCTGACCACAGCGTTCGGCAGGACTCCCTTTAATTATTCTTCCTAAATTTCAATAGAGATTTAGACGAATGAATAAAATTAATTCTTAAAATAAATTTAATTAAAAAATAATAGAAAAATTTACCGATGGTGGATCCGCATCTATTTAACGAAGAAATAATAACAAAACCAAAACCTTCATCTTCTCTCCTTGTAACCGTCACGTGGTACGGATATGTAGAGGTAGTCCCTGCATTGTGTTGAATTTCTTTAAAATACAAAATAGAAACAAAAAAAATTGTATAAAATTAATTTTTAGGGTATAAAAAATAAAATTTGCAATTAAATATTTATTTTGTACTGAAACTTTTTTTTATATTAAAATTCTTATTGAAATTAATAAATTTATTAACCTTGTTGAATAGGAATTCGTCTGCGAATTCCAATAGTGACAGCTCCATTTACCGCCGCTTTTCCCATAAGCTGAACAACATGATGATGAGAAACATTTATAACCGACTGTCCATCAACGCTTATGATTTCATCACCAGTATGCAATCTTCCATCTAAATCAGCAGCACCTCCAGGAACTATATGGCCAATTGAAACCTGCAAATCGAGGAAAAATCAATTACGACGTTGAAAATTTTTTTTTTTAAATGTACACGCGATAAAAAATAAATAATATAGAAAATAAATGAAATTATAGAAATTTTAAAATTATAACAAAACATAAAATATTTTATGAACTAAATAATATTTTAAAAAAATAATAATAATAATAAAAAATAAAAGTGAAATAATTGATTCAAAATTGATAAAAAAAAATTCGATGTAGATTTTTATTGAATCTAAAAAAAAAAAAAATACTTATTTAACAGAACCCTGGTCTGTACTTTTAAGACCTTTGGGTATCAAAAAGGTTCTCACCGTTCCTCCTACCTGTGAACCTTCTTCCGTACCCCCGACTATTCGAAATCCGAACCCCGTTTCCTGTCGCACTAAAGATACAACCGTTTCTAAGTATTCATAATTTGATGTTCCCGTAAACATCCTACCATTCCCTGGTGAAATCATTTTTAAATGTGGAGTGAACCTAAACATTCGAACCATAATTTATTAATAAAATTTTTTACTCGTGAGAAACCATTTTTGAAGAAGTGTAATTGTAATTGGCTAGTAAATAATGTAAAATAATAAAAAAGATTTAAAATAAAAATATTACCTTTGCATAGAATTTTCTTTAGGCTTGCTAATTAAATTATTTTCTGATATTGAATCATGAAAATACGGAGTTCTGGAATGAGGTTGATTAATGTCGTGTTTTAATCCTTGAGGATTCGGATCTAATCCCGTGTAATCGTCAGAATATTCAAAACCACCTTCTGAATACCCGTTGAAATATTCTATGGGCGAATTGGAATAAGTGTTCGGATTTTGATTTTTTACTCCGTCCGTTTCCATATTTGTGGGAGAAACATTATTGTAGTCTTTATTATGGGTAACTTTGAAGCTTTCCCGCGAAACCGATTCATTTTTTATATAATTGGATTGATTTTCTTTTGAAAAAGAATCACTTTTAGGAAAATTTGAATGATGATTTTGATTTTCGAATGCGTTTGTTTTTCCAACTGTGTCCATGTAACCAACATGACCTTGAGAAATGGGCGGTAATTTGTATGCGTTCAATTTCATATCAGCCCAATTGGAATTAAAGATCGGAGTTTTAGATCTGTATCTTGTGTCCACAATAGGAGTTTTCGGGCGATTAGGCATTATTTCTTTTTGCTGAGTGCTGTATAAATCAGCCGTTGGAGTTTTACTCCGATACAATCCGATACCTGGAGCCTGAAGAGTGAAATCGTTTTTTCTCGTACGAGATTTTGTGGGCGAGCTTGAACCCCTTTGCACTGTAACCATAGCTTCTTGGTTTTTTTCGCAGTCTTTGAGCACTTGAACCACTTCACTGTGACACATGTTCCTTACGTTAGAAGAATTAATTTTAACAAGTATATCACCTTCCATTAAATTTTTACACCTTAACTTGTCTAAAATCTTTTTTACTTTCTGACCGTAAGCACTGTCAGCTATTGTAAAACCAAATCCCATCGGTCCTTTAACAATTGAAATGCTTAAAAACTCTGGTTTCTCCGGAATAGCTGGCGGATCATTAAAAAATTCAGCTTCGCTCCTAGTAGAATCTTCTAGCAAAAGGTCTGTACTATTCGGTCTTTGCATGTTTTTAATTTTTTCAGACGAGCATAAATCAGGCATTGATTTAACAGAATTGTTTAAAATATCGTCGGAACCGGATCTAACGTGATTACTATCAACGAGAGACTTAAATAAATTTTCAGGAATTTTACCGCATATATCTTCATCCAAATAATTGTCCGTTTCACCGATAATTGAATCGTGAGCACTGACAGCTATGGTCGTCACAACCTCCGTATTTGGATCGTTAGGATCGAACGGGAGCGGATAACCACGACAAACATCCAATTTAACAGTTTCACCGGGAGAAATAGACTGAAAAACACTAACCATATCGTGATGTGTGAAACCAAGAACGCAAGTCTCATTGACATACACCAATACATCGCCAGTTTTCAATTTTCCGTCCAACCATGCCGGACCATTTGGCACAACACTTTTAATTTGTAAAAATTCTTCAACGTTTTCATCACCTCCAACTATAGTAAATCCTAACCCTCTGGATGATTTAATTAAAACGGTAGTAAGCCTTTCACCTTGCAACTTACTAGGATTTTTCGTAAAGAAAGGTTGCTCAAATTCAAAGTTGGAACCTGAAAATCGTTTACTGTTATTATTTTTTTATAAAAAAAATTAAATATTTTATTTTATTGTAATTTATTTAACCTGGTGGATGTTTTGGCGGTTCTAAATTATTTTGTTTGGGTGGATGCTCATCTATTGAATTTTCATAATTCGAGTAGTTTTCGTTATTT
>NW_002987027.1:103517-108917 GCF_000006295.1 Pediculus humanus corporis
AATATACACCGTAATGCGGATCTTCTATCTTTTCCCAACCGTATGGCAATTCATCATCCAAACATTCTTCTAATGATTTTTTTTGAAACTTTGACAATCTAGGATCCAACCAATGAGAAGTTCCTGTGTTATGACTATAAATAAAATTCGAATATTAATAAGAAAAGAATAAATAAAAGAAAATTTTTATTACAACTCATTAACAAACTTAATAATAGAGGTAATCATTATGCTTACTCGATAAAATATATTTCTCCTTTTTCTGTAAATGCCTTCTCCCAGTTAGACGGAAGGGGACCGAGATCAGAAGAAAAATCGTTATGACTTTCTTCCGAGCTATCACGATTCGGAAGAGGAGGTGTTCTAATTGTACTAGCAGTACTTGGAATGCTAGAATCTAAAAAAAAAAAAAAAAAGATAATAATACATAATTAAAAAAAGAAATTTTACATTCAATTATCCATATTTTTATAATTTTAAACAAAAATTTTCGTTTTGAATTCTAAAAGACAATTTCAAATAAATGGTTTATAAATAACAATATACCATGTACAGAAGTGGCTGAAGAATAAATTTCTACAGAAGGAGGTTCTAAATTTTTGGAAGACATGGCTTCCACGTTAGATCTATTTCGTTTGCGTTTTCCTTCAGAACTTGGATGAGCACCAGGCATAAACCAATTTAAATTGGTGTTGGCTTCATTGCCTTGAGGTATAGATGTAGGAGGTTCTTTAGAAGGTTTGGGTGTTCCATAATGGTTTCCTACAAAAAAAAAAATTATTTCACTGATATATTTATTGTTTAAAAATATAATAATAATTTTAACTACTTATAAATTACAAATTCAACTATTAAAAAAAAAACTACTTTTAAAACTGTTAAATGAAAATTAAAAAAAAAAAAACAACAAAATTTTTTTACAAAAAAGCAGAAAACCAAAGTCATACAATGTCAAATATTACAAAGTAATGAAGTTGTGCACGTTTTTATCGAATTTCGTGTTTTTCATTAGAAAAAAAACTAACAATATAAAAGTGTTTTCCAAAATAGGAATTTTTGTTTTTCCGAGTTCAAATTTTATCAACATTTACAATAAACCAACACATTTTTACAGATCCACAATAAATATTCACTCGTAACAAATTAATCTCGAATACTATTTATTTGATAATACATAAAAAAAACTTATTAATTTATCATGAAGAGGTAATATAAAAAGAATTACATGTAAGCTTTATTTTTAAAAAAATGTTCTGTTTTAAAAAAAATTTTAAAATTATATTAAAATATTTTTATCAAAATTTTAATTACTGTAAAATATTTAACCTTAATTTTAATCGTGTCTAAAAATGTTTTAATGTTAAAAAATGCAATTGTATTTTAAAAGTTTAAAAAAAAATAAAAGATAAGTGTTTTTTATATTTAATAAAATGAAAGACAAATTTTTTTTTAAAACTTAATTATGGTAACATGTCATTTATTATAAAAAAAAAAAATTTTACTTTCTGAAAGTAGCAAAATACAAATAGTAATTTTTTTTAAAAAAAAATTCAAATTGTCAATTAATTACCTTCAAAAATTCCACTTTCTAACAAATTACCACTTTGATCAAGAACCATAAATTCTTCTAATGTTAAAAAAGTATAGTCCAATCCATTGATTTCACCTTCCCTGGGCTCTCTAGTAGTTACAGGCACAGTTCTCAAGTATAAATTATCCCTTATAATGTTTTGAAGATCATGATTATCAGATCCCTTTTGAAATCTTGTATTTAAAAATTCTCTTAGATCTTTGGTAATGTGACCTGTAATATTAACATTAATGAAAAAAGTAATTTTAATAAACTCTTTATTTATAAAAAAAAAAAAAAAAAATTACTAATGTTCTTATATGAGTCATAACATTGCACAATAAAAATATATTATAGGCTGATTTTTTGTACAAATTTTCAAATCGTACTACTCAGATGAACACTAATTAATATTCTACATACCTAAAATATTACAAAAAACGATAAAACCTAAATTTATTGGTAATTACTATGTACAGTTTATTCAAATGAAAGTAAAGCTGACTTGAACAAAAACATTAGGTAATAATTAATATATGAAATTTTTTTCAAATAGAAAATATTTAGAATCAATTGATAAGCAATTTTTATGTATTTTATAAAGGGATAATGTAAACTAGTAATGATACTGTGCAAAATATATTTTTAAAAAAGTTTTAATTTATCAATGAGGTTACTTAACGTTAATATTAACTATTTGCAGTAAATTAATTTTACATTAATATATTTTAAGAGCAACCCTAAAAATAATTATTATTGCAATATGAATTACCTGAAGGTATAGTTTTTAAAACCACTGGATTTCCATTTTTGCAGCAATGATTTAACCAAGCAACAACGTCTCTTTGGGTGTAACCAGCTACTTTTTGCCCTTGCACTTCTAAAATAATATCTCCCTCACAAAGCTTTCCCGATTTACAATTTATTTTACTTTGATTCAAATCACATACACGTGCAAATTCTCCGTTATCTGATCCTCCTTCAATAGAAAAATTTAAAGTCCCATTCTCATTTGCAGCTAGAATAACTTCATTTTCAAAGCGACGCCATTCATCATTCTTCAATATTTTTGCCTCTCTACCTGAAGAAATGGGCCTCTTTTGGCCACTTTTCAGCATTATGGCATAGCTTTAGATAAATATTAAAAATATGCATTTAAATTGATTAACAAAACACTTTTAGTTTTACAAAAAAAATTTAAAAATTACAGCTTTTGTGAATTGTTTACATAAGTTTTACAAGCCAGGGAACTTAACAACTGCTTTTCGCCATTTTTTGACGTCGCACTTTCAAAAAGCGCTTTACAGCGTAATTTTTATGTATTGTTTCTAAACTCTTAGTTGTTCGTTTACGCTCGTATTGTTTAAAATTGATATTTATTTTTATTTAATTTTTTTATTTTTTTTTTTAAATTTATCTTTTATCTGTAATTTAATAATTCAAAACATTGTAAAATTGTTAATTGTATATATTACAAAAATTATTATTTTAAATGTTTTGTTATAAACGTTAAAAGTTTACTGGCAAAACAATTAATTACGTTCTAATTATATTATTATTATTTTTTGTAATTTTAAAAAATTAGCGGTCTAAAAGTAGATTTTTTCAATATTTTTAAGAATAGGCATAGGCCTTTATCGCGTCGTCGACAAATACATCTAATAAGTAGACGACATGGCTGATTAATGAAAATAGTAAACAAAGAACAGCTGACTACTTGCAAAATTTTTATTGTAGCCATTTCCTTTAACATCAGTGAAAATATATTTTTTATTTAGAAGAATGTTGAATACAACTTTAAGCTTAATAGAACTATTTCAAGATGAATGCAAGAACACAAACTTTTGAATTGGTAACGTTTTTCAATTGAAATAGTTTTAGACACGTTTTATATAATTTTTGCAATGCCAGCATTTATTTTTTGTAAAACACTTATAAAATTAAAGTTATTGTTCTTAGAAAAGTTTAATTTTTTTAAAATATGTTATTCTGTTTTTTGTCTTATTAAGATTTTTTTTTTGCTCTTTTAATCAAAATGAACTATTTACTTGAAAGTATTCTTATTAATATGAATTGTGTATTTTGATAACATTGTAATTTTACATCATAATTTTATGTTAGGTTACTTATTCTTTTTTTTTATTATAAAATTTACATTTAAATAAGCTAATTTATCAGTAAAGTATTTTATTTTATTTATATTTCATATTATAATATATATATGTATTACTTAGCATTTTGATATTTTCTTTGTGTTATTTAATCAGTCTTTAGTTTTCGACAAGTATTTTGTTTCAAAAAAAATATATTTATTTCAGACTGTTGAAGGCAGGCAAGTTGATGAAGCTGTTGCAAGCATATTTCATACTGTATTATTTCATCGCTCTCTTGGAAAATTTTGTTATAAAGAACATGATTCATATTCAGTTGGTACTGTTGGCTACGAAGATGTTGACTGTGATTTTATAGATTTTACTTATGTAAGTTATGTACACACTATATGTATATTAATGTATTTATTGTATTTTTTAAAAATTGCTGTATTATTACATTATTGTGTATATATATTATTATAAAATTTTTTTTTACAGTAAGTATTTATTTAAAAAAACAATTATAATGTTTATTGTTTACTATTAATTATTTCATATAAGTATAATCTTACTAAAATTTTTTTTATTAGGTTTGCTGTTCATCTGAAAATCTTGATAGGACCTTAAAAAAAGAAATCTCAGGTTTTTCAGAAGCACTTAGGGAAAATGATGGCCCTGGTTCTGGGCAAATATCATTAGAATTTTTTCAAAAAAAGAAAAATGTGTTTTGGACAACAGAATGTATTCCATGGGAAGTTTGGAATGTTAGATTGGAATTAATTAAGTTAAAAAGTGAACATGGTATGAAAGTGTAAAATATAATTCATTGATAGAATATTATTAAAATTAAATCTTTTTTGTTGTTTTAAATAATAAATAATTATGTCTTGGTTCAATTTTTTAATTAAGAAAATTGTTAAAAAAAATTATTTTCAGAACGTCAACTATGTCGAGAAAAATTAGGTGATTTATTAACAGATAAAATTTTATATATAGCTGAAGTTATGAATAAGCATGAATACGTACCGAAAATGCCGAATCAATCCGAACTGGATTTAATTTTTGATACTACTTATCCTGATGTACAGCCTTATCTTTTTAAAGTAAGGCCAATTATGAAATTTTTAAAATTAATTTTCAAAAAAAAACTTCCTTCACATATAAATTTATTTTTTTAAATTTTGTTTTAGCTTTCATTTGCGACCTCTGGTCCGACCAATTCTTCAATGGGTACTACAGTCAAAAAAATAATAAGAGAAACATTATCACTTTAATGATCAATAGAATTTTATATTTTTAAAAATATTATCATACATTTTTAGTTTTATTGCAAAACGTTCTGATTTTTTTTTTTTATATTGACATCAACTCAAATAATATTTTTATTAAAAAAAAAAAACACCTGTCACATTTAATAATTATATTTGTTTGTAATTTGACACAGTTGTAATGTTAATAAGGTGTTTGCAGTTATCAGTTTATATTTTCTTGCCACACAATATTCATACATGATGAATATTTTAATATTTATAACATTTTTATATCGATAAATAATTGTACAGTTAATGACAAATATTGGGAAATATTGGACATGTAAATTGTAATGTTTGTGCTTAAAATTTTTATTTATTTTTGTATTTAAATACTAAAAAAAAAAAAAAATTTAAATTTAAATGTTAAAATGCTACCAAATTTCTTTAAGGACAAAAAATTTTAATTATAATTTAGTATGTAATT
>NW_002987027.1:108937-116544 GCF_000006295.1 Pediculus humanus corporis
TGTTTTTTAATAAAATATCGGCTGTGTTTTAGGTATTTAATTATATCACTATTGTCTAATTAAAAAATTTTGATTATATTTTAAAACCACTATGAAAAATTTTTAATTTAGTATATAATATAATGCATTGTTAATAATTCTTATAATAAATTAATTTTTATTTCCAGACAATGAAATATAAGTTTGAGTTTTAAATAAAAAATAAAAACTTTAAAACCCGACTTTTACTCACATGTAAATTGTATATTATTATAATGAACAATTTTAATCACAATTCTAGGGTATATATATAATTTTATTTGTTTGATTTCATTACTTATTATTTATTGTGCTTTATACCTTTTTAAAGAAAATAAAATTTTTTTTATTTCGAACAAAAAAAAAATAAAAATAAAAATTGGAAAAACTCGAAGAGCCTACTAAATCATTTAAGAGATTTTGTTTTTTTTTTTTTTTTTTGAAATTAAAACTTATTAAAAAATTTCACTTAATATGGATATTAGTTTTCAAATAAAAATGATATAATTTTTATAAAAAAATTTTTTAAATTATTATTATTTAATTTAACATATAACAATACACTTCAGAAATTCCATATCTCACAGTTTTTTTTTTTTTTCCCTGAAAAAATAAAAGAAACTGTAGTACTAAAAGTGAAAATAAAAAACAAAATTTATTTTAAAAAAATACACTGATGATTAAAAAGAATTAATTTGTTATAATTTATTAAAATTTCAATATAAAAAAATTATTTAATAATTAAAAAAAATGAGAATCGTAATTATCGTATCGATAAAGTTTTTTATTTAAAAAAAAAATTACTCGACACATTGTCAGGCGAGTTTTACCGAACATTCACGAAGTTCTCCAGGTTGTTCCACGAGTTTAAGACGCCATATTTGTAGTTACACAGCTGCAGCCATTCATGCAGGTGTGTTCGGCATTTTTTTTTTTTTTTTTTTTTTTTTTTTTTAAAAAGTCAACAAATATAAACTATAAAATGAATTCAATTAAAATTTGTTAATAAATTGTTTATAAAGTAAATAAAATTTATATTTATAAGTTTAGTTACATTTATTGTTAAGTTAATATTAATACGAAGTATTTTTTTTTTTTTGGAGAGAATTAAAAGTGTAAAAGAAACAAGAAATCCAGTTGTCGCCATTTTATATACATATATCGAGTATTATATGTATTTACCCCTATAAATTTAGTTTTTATTGTCGTTATACAATAAAAAGTTATCTGTTTTATTCTTTGTTTTTAAGTTAGAATGTTTTTTATAAATATATTTATTATATACGTTCATATAAAAAGAAAAAGAAAAATTATAAAAACTTAAACGTCTTTAGCGTCTTTTTGAACCAACTATTATATGTGTGTGTGTGTGTATTTAAGAAAAATAAAATTCAAGTGCAACGACCAAAACAAAATTTTATTTGTGAATTTTTTTTTTTTTGTTCAAAACTAAATAATTTTAAAGATTTATGGTTTCGTGTAATAATTCTGGGTAAGTTTTTTTTTTTTTTTATAGATTTTTATTAAATAATTTTTTTTCTTTAAAATAAAACTAAATATAAATAAATAAATTTCATTTGAGTTACATAAAAAAAAAAAAAAAACGTTTTTTTGTATGTACTCAAACGTGATTATATAAAATGATTGGATATATAAATAAAAATGAAATTTATTTATTTATTTATTTTTTGTTAAATTCGTTATTAATTACTATTCGGAATTGAAAAAAAAAAAAAACTTTTGAATTTGGACAAACATTTAGTATCATCATGAACGTTCTGTATAAGAACAATTTAAATAAATTTTTAATTTTTCCCAAAAATAAAAAGACATTTTTAAATTCTATACAAAACATTATATATTATATAATCACTTAAGAAAAAGAAGTTAAAATTAGTTTTTCTACGTTTCGATTAAATTTTATCTTTTAAACTGTAAAATTTCCCTTTATTATATTTAAACGTTTACGATCCATGACGGAACGTTAATGAAATCCCTGTTTGACACGTTTGTCAAAAAAATGGGGGATGGGGGGGTTGAATAGAATCAATTAAAAACAGTTAATATAACAAAAAAGAACAAAACAATGATGAATATCTTAAAATTTTCTTTAAAATGTTTCTTGTTGTGAAATGTAAACAACTTTTACATTTAAGAAAGAAAGAAAAAAGATTCTGCAATTGACAGAGAAAATTTACATTTTGTAAGAAAAAAAAAAAGCCAATACAGATTCAAGGGGATCCCCCTCATTATTGTCCTTCAAAAAGGAAAAAAAATAAGAAGAAGAAAAATTGAAAATTTTATATTCATTAAAGGGGTTATTGTTATGATATGTTGCAAAAAAAGGGAAAAAATTTTATAAAAAAAAAAAAAAAGGAAAAAATAAATTAAATATATATTTTTTCAATTTTTTTTTCTTTCAAAAGTTAGTTTTACTGATTTTCAAAAGATTTTTTTTTTTTTTTGAAATTTTTGATTCCAGAAAGATTGTAATTATTGCTTCCAGGTTTGTTTGAAATTAGAAAAGTTTAATTTAATCGAGAATTTATAATAAAAAAAAAAAAATATATTTTTTTTCTTCTTCTTCTTTTAAATAAAACTCTATAGAGTAAGTTAAAACATCAATAAAAATGTCTTTTTCTTGTAAAATTTTAAAAAAAAAAAAAGAAAACTTTTGGTTGGATTTACGCAATGTACCGTTTCTTTTCGAATGCACACAATTTATTTTTAGAGTTTGTTCATTTTTTTTTTTTTTTTTTTTTTGAAAATTCTTGTTTAAAAATTTTGGTTTTTACAAAAGCGAAAAAATTTCAAAATTTTTCATCAAGTGTTTATTATTGCCCTCATCGGTCGCGTAAACCCTTTGTTGATATATTAGAATAATTGATTTTTTTTTTTTCGAGTGACGTAATAAGAAGAAAAAGAAAGAAAACTTATAAAAGTACTTTTTGCCGGTAAAATTAAAAAAAAAAAAAAGCGCCGGTGAGGGCCTTGAATAATGTAATAATTGATTCTACTCAGCTTTAGCATCCCTCCCTTTCCCCCTCCCCCCACCCCCCGTCTAATTACGCATACCGGTGTGAAATTTATTTGAAATCCATTAAAAAATCAAAATTTTTATTTATTTTTTATGTAATTCATGATTTTTCATTATTAACGCTTATTGATTCCATCGGTTATTGTTAATTGATTATTACGCAATCGGTAAAATAATTCACTTTTTTTTTAAAACGTGTCATTTGTTTTTTTTTTTTTTTTTTCTAATTCCACGACGGAAAGGATTATATATATATATAATAAGTAAAAAGATGAGTTTTACCATTGATAAAATTTTTTTTTACCCGTATGATAATTTATAGAAGGATGTAATTTACGACTTGAGAATATTCATTTATTTATTTATTATTTTTTTAAAATGGATCGTTAAACGATAAGTATTAATTATTATTATTATTTTATTTTTCTTTACAATATTTAAAATTAAAAAAAACCGTTTTAATACTGTTGAATATGTATGTAGATTTTTTTTTTATATATATTTTTTATTTCAACGTGAAATATTAATTTATATCCGCGTGCGTGAAAAGTTTTGTTATATAATCTCACCATATATATATATATATTAATATCGATTTGTCAATTTTTTTTTTTTTTTTTTTTTTTTATCGGGAAAGTCGGAAAATTTCTGACTGATAATTTTTTAAATTTTCAAGCAATCCTAAGGTAATATATTAAATTTTTTACAAAAACTGTTACTTTGTCACCACACAAACTGATTCACGAGTAAAAAAGAAAACGAATTTTTAATAATTTATTAGCGAAAATTTTTGTAAAAGTGAGAATTGATTTATTTAAATTAAATACGAATAAATAAATAAATTATGTATTATATTAAACATTAATTTAAAAAAAAGATTAAATTGTTTTTTCTGTTTTTTTTGAAGCCGATTAAAACCACAAAAGACTAAAAAGTGGGCAGTTTAAAATTACTTATAATATTGTCACTTTTAACGAATACAAAAAGGGGGGGGGGCTAACAAAATAAAATGAGAACGTTGTACCTTTAACAATAATAAGAACAATAAATAAATTTTAATTGATTTAAAAATGTCAGTAATGACGTGACATAAAAAAAAAAAAAGACTATAAAGACCACCGTATTGCTTGGCAATGTGTACAAGTTCAATAATAAGAGGATAACAATAAAGAAAGGGCTAATTGATGTTGTGAAAACATTTTTAAAACTTTTCAGCTTTATCAAAACAATTATTATTATTATTATTAGTAGTAGTAGTTAAAAAGTGTTTATTTTAATTTTATAAATTATTTGATATTGAGCTGAAGAATAAGCTTTTATTCAAAAACAGCCGAAGGAATCCGAATTGCATTAATTAATAGAATTGATAATGCTTCGTGTTATTTAACGATGGCCATTATTATTATTATTTGTCAGAATTTGATTTAAAAATTTTTTTTTATTGTAGTAATTGAATTTGTTGTTGTTTTTGTTGTTGCAGGAAGAAGTATGCTTCTTAGAAGCGTGAAAAAACAATTATAACAAGGGAATGAGCCTTACGGCAACTTTGCTATTGGGGCTTATAGTGCCCATTGCTGTCATTTCACACGACACTAAAAGTCTTTCGGTTTCAGTTCCTATATCTTCTAAAATTCAACAAATAACTTCTAGATTTTCTCTCAACGGCGATACATCTTTCACTCATATGGTGTATGATAAAACCGGAAATCAAATATTCGCCGGAGCTATAAATAAAATATATCGTTTAGACGAAAATTTAAAGTTGATGGAAGAAGTGACGACGGGTCCGAAGCAAGATAGTCCTTTGTGCCCTGCCAAGGGTTGCGATTCTTCCGTAACGGAAAAATTTTCAACGAATAACGTTAATAAATTACTCATCCTCGACCCCGAATCAAAATCATTAATTGCTTGCGGATCCATACTTCAGGGAGCCTGTGAAAAATATAACACTTCAAGCCTTTTCGTTCCTCCTAAATTTATTTCATTAAGCGTTGCTGCCAACGATGAAAAATCATCAACTTATGCATTTATCGGACCCGAAAGTTACAATTCTCGAAATAGGAATAATGTTCTATACGTGGGAACGACGTTTACGAACCACGGAGAATATAGACACGACGTTCCAGCCATATCCAGCAGGAATTTGGACGATTTAAATTTCGCCGCGTTTTCGTTTTCGAAACAATCTTTGCTCCGGATAGACGTTAAATACAGAGATCAATTTTTAGTTAATTACGTTTACGGTTTCAATTCGACCGAATTCGCGTATTTTGTTATAGTTCAAAAACAATCACATTTACCGGGTCAGGAAGAAAAGGGTTACGTTTCTAGATTAGCAAGAACGTGCATAAGTGACGAAAATTACGACAGTTACACGGAAGTGACTTTACAGTGCACGATCAGGAGTGAAACGACGAATAAGTTAGTAAATTATAATTTAATTCAGGATGCGAAAATAGGTGTAGCAGGTGCGGATTTGGCGGGAAACCTAGGGATAGACACGAATGAAAACGTTTTGGTGGGAATATTCAGTCCGAGCAAAGGGATAACAAACGAGCCGCAGTCAAAGTCGGCAGTTTGCGTTTTTAGCCTACAGGAAATAGAAGCCAAATTTACGGAAAACATTCACATGTGCTTTAATGGAAGCATCAGCGATAGGAATTTGGGATACGTTTCGGGGTTGATACTGGATGGAAAATGTCCGACTGCCGGGGTAAGTAGTAATGTATACCAATTTATGATTTTAAATAATAAAAAAAATTAACTTTTTTTCCCACCCCCTCCCCCCTCGCATTAGTAAAAATTTATAAAATTTGTTTTCTGAAAAAAAAAATTTGTAACCGTCAAATTTTTTGAAAATCTTTTCATAAAAAAAAAAAAAAAATTATATTAACTTTTATTTAAACAAATTATAAAGTCTAAGATAAATATTTTTTTTTTTTTGTTTCCTAGTAGAAAAAAAAATGTTTATAGAGTTTCGAACAACTTTATAGCGAATATAAATAATTTAAACAAATAAAAATTAATTATTTAAATAAATAAATGCAAAAGTTGACTAACTTGAAATTTATTTTTTTCTTAAATATATATATATATAAAATAAAATAAAATTTTTCTTTTCTTTAAAAATTATACATTTCAATGTCAAAAAAAGTTTTTTTTACAAAGTTTTACATAAATTTTTTTTTTCTCTCTCACAAAAAAAATTTCATTAAAAAATGAAATACATTATTAAAATGCCGCAATGAAATTTTATTAACATAATAAAATTACATAAAAATAAAAATAATAATATTTTTAAAAACTATTTTTTTTTCTTCTTCTCCCTATTAGCATTAATTATTAAATTCACCTTGCAATCAAAATGTTTTTTATGTATAATGTATTTTATTCATTGTTATTAACAGTAGCAAATTGTCAAATAAAATAAAAAAAAAACAATTAATTAATTTTTTTATTTAAATTGTTGTTCGCCATCATATTTTTAATACATACATAAAAAATAAAATGAATCAATTGTAAAACACACACGCACACAGATTAAAAAAAAAAAAAAATGTCGATGAGTGAATAGATTTTTTTTTTTTTTTTGTTTTAATGTCGCAAAGTTTGTGTTCAATATTATTAAAAAAAAAAAAAAAACAAACGAATTGACAGCCTGTGTGTTTGTTTGTCTTGTTACGAAAAAAAAACATAAACCAAATTTTTTGTTGTCTTACGTTAACAAAGATTAACGAGCACAAAAATAATAAACTGGAAGTTACATAATATATTTATATATATATGAAAAAAAAAAAAAAAAACAAGTTCCTCTTCTTCTTTCAAAATCTTATCTTCTCCAGTAACAACATGACGGTCTTTAGCTTCCATGTCAACTTCTGACTTTTATTATTATTATTATTATTATTTATTTATTTTATTCGTTCAATCATAATTAATTATATGAAAATTAAATCAAAATTTTTTAATGGCAAATGTTTTATCATGTTTTGTTTTTTTTTTTTTTGGTTAAATTTACATTTAAAAAATAAAAACGTCTGAACAATGATGAATATGGAAATCAATTTTTAAAATTTTTTCAAATAAGGGTTGAAAAAGTTAATTAATTAAGGTCGAAATGAAATTAGTAATTAGTATTAGGGAGGAGGGATATATATAAAAATACTTTTAATTTTTTTTTTTTTTTTTTTGTTTTTCACAATTTTTAATTTAATTAAATTTGCGAGTAAATAAATTTAAAATTAAATTATTTCAGAGCACGGGAAACATACCTTATTTTTGCGAAGTCGGATTAAAAATTTCCGGCGTCGTACCAATTAAAGGAGGAGCTTTTTTGCATTTTCCAAACGAAACTCTAACATCGGTAACCCTTGGAAAAACGGAAAGACACACCGTTGCCTTTTTAGGAACGAAAAATGGACATATAAAAAAGGTAAGATGAAAACATTTTCTTATATTTTATTTTTTTAACGGTTTCCCGGAAAATTCACGCGTTATTACGTTTTAAATTAATGTAATAAAAGTAGAAAAATTGTTGTTTATCATATCCGGT
>NW_002987027.1:116928-117160 GCF_000006295.1 Pediculus humanus corporis
TTTTTACATTTTAAATTGGGTGTGAGTTTAATTATAAAGGGTTCTCTCTTACACGCATTACATAATGTTTTACAATAAATAAACACACACAATTTTAACAACGTTCGTCGTGTCAACAATTTAAAATTCAATGTAAAATCAAGAGCCACGACAACAACAAAAACAACCAAAACAACAACAACAAAACAAAAAATCCATGCGTGTTTTAAAATAGGTCGCGTTAAATAAGAAA
>NW_002987027.1:117574-135223 GCF_000006295.1 Pediculus humanus corporis
CGTGTCTCCTGCCGGTGATTTTTTATACGTTTTGTCGACGTCAAAGGTGAGTGAATATTAATAATAATAATAATAAGGATAACGATAACCCATAAAATCTTTTTTTTAGTTACGATATTTTTAATAATACTAATTATTAAAATCAATTATTATTATTAATATGCGATAAATTAAATCCAACTCAATACTCCCTCCCCCACCCCCCCTTTAATGATTTATTTCATTCGTGAGGACGTAGTGCAAAGAGGAAAGTGTAGGGGAGTAGGGGAGTGCAAAAAAGAAAAAAAAAGAAAATTTGAATGATTTATTATTATTATTATTATTAAAAATTAATTTAAATTAAATGTAGTCGATGGGTAAAAAAAAATTTTTTTTTAGTTTTATTGTGGGGGGTGGTAGAGGGTGGGAGAGGGGCAGGAAAGGGGTGGTGACCGAGTCTTTACTACGCATTTCCTTACAAGGGTAGAAATTTTTTTTTTTTTTATTGTTTTCGATTGTAAACGCATTTCTTTGAATGTAAAAGTCTTGGAAAAGTCACGATACTACCTAAGCAATTGGAAAATCGTCGGAAAATTTCATTAATTAATTTAAATCTGACTGTTTTGGTGGGTACAGAAACAATAATAAAGAACCGGGGGTGGGGTGTGGGGAGGGGGAAAAATTGAAGTGAAAATGTGTGAAATAAATTTTAAAATATATAAAAAAAATATTTCAAGACAATTTTTTTTTTTTTATTTTCTAATCCATTACTTCGACAAATTTAAAACCACTTGTTGAACTTTTTTTTGCGACTCCCAAACTTTTTTTTTTTATTATATTTTTCTTTTATGCATGTATGTATATTTATTATTTTTTTTTTAAACCGAAGCCATTTTTTTGTAGTTTGACTGAGGTTTATGCATCCTGAAAAGTCAGAAAATGTTATTATATTTTTCTAACAAAAGCGAAAAAAACGTTTTTTTTTTTTTTTTTTTTTTTTTATGACGTTTTAGGTTATGGTAAATTTCTATGTTGATGTTATTATTATTATTAATCAATAAAAAAAAAAAATTTTTTTATGCTTTAAAAATAAATTTTTTTATTATCACCGCACCGCAAATGATTTTCCGATGCATGAACAAAGTAATTTTTTTTTTTTTTTTTAACTGGAGAAGTTTTAATTTTAATTTTTTTTTTTTAATTAAAAACAAATTTTTTTTTTTTAAAAAAAAAGTTTGCTGCATAACATTCGGTTAAAAATAATTTTTTATTACCGAAAAAAAAAAAAAAATTATTACAATAATGGAATTTTGTTTTTTTGAACATTAAAATTCACGTCTTAAAAAAACATGTTTTAAACAAATTTTTTTTTAATATTTATTATATTTAAAAATTATTGTTTCATAATCATTTGTTTTTTAACATGTTTTTATATTTAACCATACAATATAAAGTTATTGTAAAAAAAATATTAATTATAATAATAATAAACTTAAACGTTTATAAAAAAAAAAAACTTTTTAAAAAGCATTTTAAATAAAAAGGAGAAAAAAGAGAGAGAATGAGGGTGAGGGTGAGGGAAGGGGAAAAATCTGGTAAAAACGAAATTTAATAATATTCGTTTTCACGGTTTGTTAACTAATAATAATGAGTTCAAATTCCTTTTTTTTTTTTTTTATATATATACATAAAAGCATAAACTTCATGTCAATTTTTTTTTCTCTTTTTTTTTCCAGATTACAAAATTAAAAATTGAACATTGCGGAAGTTACGGTAATTGTTCGGCTTGTTTGGATGCTAGAGATCCATATTGCGGTTGGTGTTCTTTAGAAAAACGGTAAGAATAATATTTATTTTTTATTTTTTAAGTTTTCCCTTTCCCCCCTTTTTCCCCCGCATTAAGTAAGAAAATTTCTTTATTGTTTTCCGGGAAAAAAAAAATTGATGTTTTAGTATTTTTCTCGTGTGTTTCGCGTACATATATATATCTTTACCCATTATTTATTTAAAAATAAATAAATGAATTTTGGTAATAAGGAAAAACAGAATCCGTGGAAAACGAAGACGGTTTTTCTTTCGTAAATAATTATTATTATTATTTTTTACGTGAAAAAATTTTCCTTTTTGGAAAAATGAATGTTTCATCCAAATTTAACTAATTTAATTTTCTTCTCTTTCCAACATAATCGATTGAATGATTTGTACGATTTGTTATCGAGGACAAAAATAAAATTATATTATGTATGATGATGATGATGATGATGATGATGAGGATCGCAATGGTACACTTAATACTATTTAATACGAAATCTATAAAAAAAAATTACAAATAAATCTTACCCAAGTTTTGCCTCGAGGAAAAAAAATTCTTTAATAAGGCAATAAATTTAAGGCATTTAAACAAGAAAAAAAAGCTTAAAGTTGAATAAAACATGGTGGAGGTCATGGAGGGAAGAGAGGGGGGAGAGAGAGAGAGAGAGAGAGAAGTGATATAGGGAGAGGTAGAAAGGTCGTGTTAAAAAAAAATTTTTTTCTTTTTTTTTTTTTTTTTTTGGAAACCTTCATTGAATTTGGTTAACATCGGGGAGTTTATAAAAATTTCGAAAGGTAGTTAGTTTTTAATTTAAGGTATAAAAAAAAAAAAAAAAAATTATTTTTCCACGTATTTGATTAGTTCTTTGAGATCGAGAAGGAGGGGTTTCGTGTATTTTCACGAATGATGATGATGATGATGATGAAGAACTCGGCGCCGAAAACCATTGTTTTCACCGCCGCCTCGTACCTGTATTTATTATCCAAATCCATTTTTTTTTTTTTTTTTTTTAAATTATAGGTCATTAAATCCGAGTCGTGGTGGAGTGAAAAAAAAAAAAATGAAAATGAATGAACAGGTGCTTCGTTTTATTTCCTGATAAGTCAAAAATTATTTTTTTATGTATTCCTTTCATTTATAAAACATTAACAAAAAAAAAAAAAAAAGGAAAAAAGGAAAACCTTAAATTTTATTAAATACGATAAAACAAAATTGAAATTTTATTAAAAATCAATAATAGATCGGTCATTGTTTTTATTTTTTTTATCAATAATCGATATTTACGCTTTGAAAAATGTCCAGTCATTTTTTTATTTTCGCACTATAACGAGAGAAAAGAAAACCCCCGGAAAAAACGGTTTACGAAGGATATTAATTGATTGTGTAATGAGAGAAAACAAAAAAAAAAATCCTCCCCCATTTTTTTTTGTAAGGTGAAAAAGGTGCGCGCGGAAAGGTAAATTGAAAATTTATCATAGAAAAGGTTTGTGTTTTCCTTTTGTTTTGACAGGTTTTAATTCAATTTTAATGGTTAAAAAAAAAAAAAAAATTGAAAAGCTATGATTTTCTTACGGTTCACGCAGTGAAATTAAATATCTATTTTGAAATGTCCAGAAGGTTTAAAAAAAAAAAAAGGAAAAAAGGAAAAAAATCTCAGCGTGATATCGAACCTCAAAATGTCGAATTATTAGTAGAATTTGAAAATTAAAGAGTCCGAATGTTTGTCTGTCTGTATGTTGTGTTCCCCTTTAAACTATTTTTTCTCTTTTTGTTTTTGTTTTTCAAGTTTTACCTACGTCAGGTAATGATGTAAATAAATAAATAAATAAATAAATAATTTGTTTTTAAATTATTAGTAGTCGGAATATTTCTTTTTCTTTCTGTACGTTTTGTTTACCTGAATTTTTTTTTTTTTTGTAAAGAAAAAAAAAAACGTTTTTTTCATTTTTTTTTTTTTTTCTATTTAAATTCTTAAAGAAAAGAAAAAAATTTTAAGGGTAGTAACAAGATTTCTAAAAAAAAAAAAAAAAACAGGAAATTACGAAAAGAGTAACGAGAAAAAAAAAAAAAAAGGAAAATTTCTTTTCTTGGTAATAATCCGTATAATCATTCTGTTGGTCGGATAATTAACTTTTCCACAAAAAAAGAAAAGTTTAAAAGAAAATATCCCGATGAATTAAACAACGGTTTAAATTTTCTCCTGGATGAAATAATAATAATAATAATTATTTGAAATTTAAAAATTTGAAAATTCTGTAACTCCCGTAAAATTGCTGGAAAATCTTATTTGAAAAATGGAAGAAAAAAGATTTTCATTATTAAACGTCGTTAATATTATTAATAACATTATGTTAATGTTAATTATTATTAGTTTATTTCGCGGTTAAAAAATAATAATAATAATATAGTAAAAATTTTAAAAAAATTCGAGTTAATAAAATAAATAATTTTATTAACTTGTTCACCCGAAATTTTCCGGTTTCGGTTTTTTTTTTCTTTTTTTTTTATCTTTAAAAAATTTTTTGGCAGTTTTCAATTAAATAAATTTTTTTAAATTTTAAAACTGTCATATTTATATGTAAAATATTATAATTATCACTGTTATTAATTGTTATAAGATGAAAAATAAAAATGGTTCCGTCATTTTTATTTTTTATATTATTATTATTATTATTATTATTATTATTATTATCTATTATTATTATCTTTAATTTAATTCTAGAAAATTTATTTAGTATTTTCATTCTCTCTCTCTCTCTCTCTTTTTCTTTCATTCTTTTTTTTTATTTTTATATTCTCTCCTCTATGAAAAATACGACGTTAATGAAAGAAATATTGCTTTTTATTATTATTATTATTATTATTATTATTATTATTATTGTTTTTCTAAAGAGGTTTCGAAAGCTTTTTGCCCTATGAAAAACAATTTGAAATTGAAGTAACAGTGGATGGATGAATGGATGGATGGATGGCAGGAAAAATTGAAATCGAAAAAAAAATTTTTGTTTTTCCTTTCTTATTCTTTTTCTTCTGCTTTTTTGTTTTTCATTTTTTAATAACAATAAAATTAAATTTTGGTTTTTTGTATTAATTGTAATTAAATTTTCGATGCATTTTAAAAAGGAAAAAAAAGA
The DNA here is from genome assembly GCF_000006295.1 of Pediculus humanus corporis. Classification (NCBI taxonomy): domain Eukaryota; kingdom Metazoa; phylum Arthropoda; class Insecta; order Psocodea; family Pediculidae; genus Pediculus; species Pediculus humanus. Next base: position 122,501 of record NW_002987027.1, read on the forward strand.
CGTAAATAGGATTTATATTTTTCTCTTTTTTTTTTTTTTTTTTGCTTCTTTAAACAATAATTCTTTTTTCATTAATAATAATAATAATGTAATTTATTTTTATTTTTTGCAAAAAACAAAAAAAAAAAGGAAAAAAGTGGGAATGAAAAAAAAGTTTAAATCTTTTATTTTTGTTGCGTTTGTTCGACTTTAACTTTTTTAAACAATACAATACGTTTTTTAAAGAAATAATAATTTATATGGCGGGCGTAATGAAAAAAAAAAAGAATTCCGACGGTATCAATTCTATTCAAAGAAATTTATAAAATATTAGTTTTAAAAGTCGTTTGTATATATATATATATATTTTTAGTACGCACAAACGCACACGCACACGCATACAACGAAAGCCACACACACACACACAAACGCATATACTAATATATATTTATAAGGTGTATTTATAAATAAATTAATTTTATTTATGAATTTACAAATAATAATAATAATAATAAATATTTTAAATTTAAAAAAAATATATATTTCGATTGATTTAATATATATAAATATATATATATATAAAATCGTGAAAAAAATAATTTAAAATTATTATTAAATTTATAATTTACGATTATTTTTTTCTTTTTTGTGCGCACATTGATTTTTATTTATTTATTTAATTATTTAGTTTCAATATTTTTTTTTTTTTAATGCGGGAAAAAAAATTCCCTTCTCTCTCCCTGCCTTCCCTTCAAGTTTTTCTTTTTTCGGGGGGGAAAAAGAAAATTTATAACATATATATAGATATTTTTCTGGAAAAAAAAAAAAAAAAAAAAAAAAACTCAAATCGAAAGTCAATACTAGTCAAACATTTAGTCGTGTAAAATTTTCAATTCGAAAATAGTAGTTAAAAAAAAAAAAATGGCGTAGTTTTTACTTTTTTTTTTTTTTAAATTGACTTAAACTGCAAAAAAACAAACACATTTTTGTTTTTGAAACTTAAAAATCACAACATGCTAAACACTAAAAAAAATTTTTCTTTTTTTTTTTTATAAAAATAAAATAACTTTTTTTTTTAAAAAAAAAAAAAACTACTGAAAGACACGACGAATAACAGTAAAAAAAAAAGGAAAAAAAAGATAAAAGAAAAAAAAAATTATTTTTTTATGTATAAAAAAAAAAAAACATTACCATTATGTTAAACATCTTGAAGGGGATTTCACACCGAAACACATAACAGGGGGTTATGATAACAATAACATAAAAAAAGGGGGGGGAGAAAAAGTTTTTTGTTAAGGACAAAACAAACGGGGAGAGAGAGAAAAAAACAAAACACGGACGAAATGTTTTTATTTAATGTCATTTAATACTTTTTTTTTGTTTTTTTGTTGATAATTTTTTATTAATTTTTTTATTTTTTTTGTTATTATCGACTACTAGAATGAATAAAAATAAAAATAATAATAATAATAAATGATATAAATTTTTATTGAAAGATCTGGTCTGTCTGCCATCATTTGAAAACATATTTATTTATTTATTTATTTATTAATAAGTCATTATTAAAATACGGTGTAATAAAATTGACGTTTGATAAATGATTTTTATTATAAAATTATTTCTTTTCATATAATATTACGTAATTCAGATGCATAATCAGGAGTGCATGTCAAAAAGCAAGTTACAGTTCACCAAGGTGGTTATCAGTGGGAGGAGGTCAACAGTGCATCGATTTCGAATACGTTCATCCTGATAGGATACCAATTAATCAAATGACGACGGTAAGTCATACAGAAAACATTTCTTTTATTTTTTATTTTTTTTTTCGAAACGTAATCTTATGGGATTGTAAACCGGATATTAAAAGGGATGATTAAAAAAAAAAAAAAATCGGTTTTGTTAAAAAAAAGACAAAAAGGAAAACTAATTGATGTATAATTACAAAAACAAATAAAAGAGAAACACTATATATAACAAAAAAGTAGTTAAACATAATTAAATTTATAAAAGAGAGAGAGAGAGAGAGAGAGAGAAGGGAGAAAAAATATTATTATTTTTATTTTTATTCTTTTTACTTTTATTATTATTAATATTATTAATGTAACCATGAATTAAAAATTACATTCAAAATTCTCTGGCACAAAAAAAAAAAAAAATTATTTTCCTTTTTAATCGCGCCAGACATTAAAACTCAACAATTTTTTAAAAAGATATATTTTTTTTTTTTTTGTTTTGTTTCCCATTTAAAATTTAAAAATAATAATCTCTATATTTGAATGTTTTATGGTTTTTGAATTATTATTATTATTAGTATTATCAAGACTCTCCCCTATATTAAAAATTTTTTCGTTGAGAAAGACATCGGGATTTTGTTTCCCCTTTTAAATTTTTCTTTTTTTCAATTTTTTAAATTTAATTGATCATTGATTGATTGATTGATTGATTTTGTTCGTTTGGGCTATATTTGGGCTACGACAAAAAAAAATTTTTTTGAATTGTTTCTTTTTTTTTTCCATTTTCTAACAAACGTGAAGTCATTAGCATGCTTGAATGTAATTCGTTGGAAAGAGAATTTTTTTTTTTTTTGTTCAATGGTTAATCATTACGTTTTCTCAAAGAAAAAGAAAAATAATTCGATGATTTTTTTTTTTTTTTTTTTAATGACGACACTCGAAAGGATTTTTATGGGAGAATAATAATAATAATAACAAAGTTTTTCGGGTAATTTTACATAATGATGATGGCGGGGTCGGTGATTCGATATCGATGATAATAAAAATAATAGTATGATAATAATAATAATAATAACTCCATCCTTTTACCATTTTGATTTTACCAATGAACCAATGTTATAAATGATGGTGTTGGATTTTAACCAATGAGATCGTTTGAGTTCTTTTTTTTTTTTTTAAATTATCCTCCCCCCCTCTTCCTCCTACCACACACACACACACCATAATTTTAAATTATTTCCTTCGAGGTTGGGTCTGTTTTGTTCTTTTTTTTTTTTTTCTTAAAAAAAAAGGTGATCAAGATTTGTAACAAAAAATTATAAAACTCATTTTATTTTTTTTCTCTCTTTCTTTCTCTTTACTTAATATTAAAAAAGAATAAATAATGTTTTTTTTTTTTTTTTTTGAGTGAAAATGAAAAGAAAGAATTATTTTTTAATTTATTTAACGTAAAAAAAAAAAAATTAATAAATTTTGATTTTTATTATTATAAAAATTTTGACTAAATTTATAACTTTTATGACCTCCTGGAGGTTTCGTTTTTTTGTGAAGTGTCGTGAAGGGATAAAATGTATAAGATTTAATTACAACCACCTCCTAAAATTTTCATTACTATTTCATTATTATCATTGTCAACATTTAATCGTTTTCTTTTGCATCGTGTCCTTTCATTTCATTTTTAAACCGCCAAAAAAAAAAAGAAAAAATTGTTTTTAATAAAATTATTGAAACGCATAAATTGTGCAATGAGTAATTTTAATGAGGGGGGGGGGGAAACGACCAAATAAGAATTATTCAACATTTTTTTTCTCAAAAACCGCGGGCAATAAAACATATAGGTATTTTTTTTTTTTTTTTAAAAAAGATGGGCGTTAACAATATGAGTATAATTTGACCTTTAAAAAAAAAAAAAAAAATTAAAAGGAAAAAAATTACTTTATACTCTTTTTTCAACCGGCTTTTCGAAAAAAAAAAAATTAAATAAATCATATTGATGATGTATTTCCTTTATTGAGAATTGTTAAAGCAGGAGGGATAGGAGGTTGGATTTGTTAAAATCAATTTTTTTTTAAATAAAAATTTATATGAAGTTTATTTGTTGTAATGTTGTAGTACTGGTAGTTAAAAAAAAAAAATTTACTTAAAAAATATAATACTAATCTCTCAATTGTTTACAAGTACTTTTCCATGTACTTTAAATAAATTTTTCATAAAATATTAATAACGTTTGCAAAATAATAATCTTAAATATTAAGTAATATTACTTCTTATGTTGTAAATTAATCATTTTCCTATTTTTTATTTTATTTTTAATTGTTTTTAATTTTTATTTTCGCCAGAATAAGAAAAACGCTTACGTCATAATAAATTGAAGAAAGCGTTTTTATCAAAATCCTTTTTTTTTTTTTTTTTAAAACTTTCAGTTCATTATATATTTTTTCAAAGCTTTTTTTTTTTTTTTTGTAACAAAATTCTTTTATTTTTTTTATGGCTCCACTTTGTTTTCCTATATATAAATATATATAAAACCTTTGAGAGAAAAAAAAAAAAAAAGCTTTTAAAATTTTGATGAAAAACAAATAGAAATAAAAATTAAATGGCTCTAGTTTTGATCAGAGTCTGGATAAGAATATAAAATGACTTAAATAGTCTAAGATTTTCAATGAAGTTTTTATTGATCGTTTAAGTTCAAATCAAATAATTTTCGCTTTGGAGTAAAAAAAAAATTTTCTTTTTTTTTTTAGAAATATAATTTTTTTTATTGGATAAATATCCTTTTTTTTTTTTTTTTTCCTTTGACATAAAAACGATTGAATGCGTAATAAAAAATAAAAGAAATATATTAGAGTTTTAATGGCGTTTTTATGTTATCGGAAATAACGAAGTATGAAACGTTTAATTAATTTTTTTTTTTTTTAGGTTACTCTCGCAATTAGAACACTTCCAGAACTTCCAGCAGGGGCCAAATATAAATGCGTTTTTGGAAAATCGCATCCCATAGATGCAAATGTCACATCCACGGGCCTTATTTGTTTAACTCCCAACATAACCGAAAGGAGTTTTATACCTGAAAACATGGATCACGTTCTCGTGCCTCTTTCCGTTCGGTCTTCTGAAACTAATAAAGATTTCGTGAGCAGGAATTTTGCTTTTTACGATTGCGGACGTCACACGACTTGTAAAAAGTGCGTAACGTCACAATGGCAATGCAATTGGTGCGTGTATCAAAATCAATGCACTCATAACACCACAACCTGCCAAAGATTGGGATCCATTTCACTTGATCAACACGTGAGTACTTGTTGCCGAGATGAAAAAGACATTTTATAAAAAAATTAAAAATAATAAAAATTTTGTTTTTATTATTCAGAATTCCGCGTATACAATCACCAAAACCGTTGATCGTTGTCCAAGGTTTCGAAAAACAAACGAGACAATTTTTTTGCCAAATAAGGTTTCTAAAGAAATTGTTTTAGACGTTGAAAATCTTCCTCATCCTCAATTCGTTCACGTGGGATTTCTCTGTATTATTAACATTGAAGGTGCTAAAATGATGGTTCCGGCCAGAGTCGAAAAGAATCGATTTGTCATTTGTGATAAGACAGTGGTAAGAATTTAATTTAATTTAAGTCATATACTAATTGATACATACCTCTTTGTATTTATACTTATCTATAAGTGTTTTTTTTTACCTAATTAAGAAATTTCTGTGAATGTTTTTTATTGTAGTACTCTTACGAAGCCAAAATGGGGGAATATAAAGCAAATGTAACCGTAGTTTGGAATAAAAACCATCATGTAGATACCACTTCAGTAACTTTGTACAAATGTAACATTCTCGGGTCGCACAGGGATCACCCAGATTGTAGCCTTTGTGCTTCAAGTCATTCACAGTATAATTGTACTTGGTGCGGAACCAGTTGCACGTATAAAGATTCTTGTCAACATTCATCTTTTGTTGAATGTCCAAAGCCCAGAATCGATATGGTAAAACCATTAAATGGTCCCGTTGAGGGAGGAACTTTGGTTACTATAGAAGGCAGCAATTTGGGTCTTAAAAGCGAAGATGTCAAAGAAAAAATTAGAATCGGTAACACGACATGTCATCTAGTTGATTATGAAATTTCCGTACGTATCGTCTGTCGTACCGGTCCTTCTCTCGTTGGAGAAAGCATCGTTCCTATCACGGTTGGAAACAAAGCCGGCTTTACAGAATCTTCCGTCCGTTTCAGTTATAAGGTAAACATCCATCGTATTTGAATCACTTATTTGAATCGTCGTTTTTTTATCGAGTAATTTTTCAATTTTGCAGGATATAAAATTAGAAAGGAGTTTATCCGGCGATGGGACCTCAGAGCGGAGGAACTCAATTAGCAATAACTGGTAAAAATTTAAACATAGGCAGTACCATCACAGCATCTTTAGATGACTTCCTTGTTTAATTAACTCCACTCAAGCATCCAGTACAAGATTAACTTGCATCACTTCAAAGTAAGATTCATCATTAAACAAAATTTTTCATAGGATTTTCAATTTTAAATTTAATTAATTTAATTTTTTTTTTTTTTTTTTTAGGGCTGCTTCTCCTCGTGTCATCAGAAAACTAACACTGTTCGTCGATGGCGCCAACAGAACATTCGACAAATATCCTTTTAATTATACATTAGACCCGACAATTTTGGAAATAAAACCTTTGAAAAGTTTTGCATCGGGAGGAAGAATGATAACCATTCACGGAACAAATTTACACGCAATACAAAAACCTGAAATGACCGTGCATTTAGATCATGAATTAAATCCAATAAACAAATCAGTAAGTTTCGATCAAAATTTATTAAAATTTAAGAAAATTAAACTTTTACAATCGTATACATGGCGATTTTTATATTTATTTTTAGATTTGTACTGTTATAAGTTCGGCTCAAATGGAATGCCCTTCCCCCTCAATAGATCTCACACTCTTGGCAAAAAATTTTAATCGTTCCAAAGCAGAACGTGAAAATGTTCCTAAATGGGGACGATCGCTCGTTAAATTTCATATGACTCAAATACCTCTTCAAATTGGATTCATAATGGATAACGTTGACTCCATAAAGGATTTGGAAAAATATTTCCCGAATTTAAGATCTCAACTTTTATACGTCACCGACCCGAAATTTTTTGAATTTCCCAATACTATAAAATCTTACAAGGGAGACACTTTGGTCATTGAGGTTCGTGAAATACTAATAACGATAACTAATTAATTAAAACAGTCAAAATAAAAGAAATTTTCTTTTTTTTTTAGGGTGAAAATCTCAATTTAGCAAGCGATGAAACCGATGTTAATGTTACGATAGGCATGGCGTCTTGTAATGTTACTTCTTTGGCACTAACTCAACTGGTGTGTACACCACCAGAAATACAACCTGAACCTACCGACGAATATGGATTTAAAACCTCCACAAGCCTTCCGTTGGTTGTCGTCAGAGTGGGTAAAATATTAAGGTAAGTGTTGATATTATCTTTAAAAAAAATATTTAGCAATAATTATTCATTAGAAAAATTTTACGAATTGCGAATAATGTTGATTGTTTTTAGCGTGTAATTAAATCAATTAAAATTTGAATCCACAAGTTTTAATTTTATTTTACAGATTTCCGGTGGGTTACCTTCAATATGAAGTAATGAAACCCTATTCTTTCTCACCTGAAGCAATAGCAGGTATAGTTGTTGGTACGTGCTTTGTCGTGTTTTTATTCTTAATCATCCTTGTCATTTATCGTCGTAAATCAACTCAAGCCGAAAGGGAATATAAAAGAATTCAAATACAAATGGATACCCTTGAAAGCAACGTTCGTTCCGAATGCAAATTAGGTGAGGTGGCAATTTCCTTATTTTTTAAAAACCTGAATCGAATTTATTAAAAAAGTAACATTTATTATTACCATAAATAATAATAATAATAATAATAATAATAATAATAATAAAGAGTTTAATAACTTTTATTTCGATGTTTAAAATATTACCATTAAAAAAATAACAAACAAAATTTTAATTTTAAATGAGTTCAATTATTTTCTTCAACGAGGAGTAACCTTGAATAATTTAAGTGAATAAAAAAGAAAAAAAAATTTCTCATTTTTGTACTGTTTTGAATATTTAAAAAAATTTATTAATTAAAACTCATTCGCATTTATTTTATAAATAGCATTCGCCGAACTTCAAACCGACATAACAGATTTAACGGCGGATTTAGAGTCAACAGGAATACCAACTTTAGATCACAAAAGTTACGTGATGAAAGTTTTTTTCCCCGGAGTGAGCGATCATCCGATTTTGAACGATCCGAAACCGCGGTCGAATTGCCTACGTACGAATTACGATGCCGCCATGTTTCAATTCGAACAACTCATAAACAATAAAAATTTTATTTTAGTATTCATCGAAACTTTGGAAAATCAAAAAACTTTTAACATAAGAGACAAGTAATCATTTAATTTTTGTATTGTTTGTTTTTTAATCGAATACGATTAAATTTAAAATGTGATTTTAGGGTTAGCGTTGCATCGTTGGTAATGGTGGTGCTCATGAGTAAAATGGAGTACGCGACAGACGTTCTTCGTAGTTTGCTTTTTAAACTTATTGATAAATCCGTGGGAACGAAATACCCTCAACTTATGTTAAGAAGAACGGAATCCGTAGTTGAAAAAATGCTTACGAATTGGATGGCACTTTGCATGTATAATTATTTAAAAGATTATGCCGGTTCATCTTTGTTCTTATTGTACAAAGTAAGTTCCTTCAGTTCGGGACAGTTAAATTACACGTATGTGTGTAACGATTATTATAATTAATTTAACTTGTTATTATTTTCTAGGCTATAAAACATCAGGTTGAAAAAGGACCCGTGGATGCCATAACTCACGATGCAAGGTATTCATTATCCGAAGAACGTCTTTTAAGGGAACAAATCGATCATAACATTATTGTAAGATTCCTGCCTTTCCTTTTTTTTTACTAGATTTCGTTTAAAAAAGGTTGCTTACGTCATAATTTTTTTTTGTTTTCTTCAACAGACAATTCATCTCATTCAAGAAGATTTACATTACGAAAAAATTCCTTATCAAACTTATCAAGTACGTTTACCAAATATATAAGTTTTATTGTAAATTATCATTTATTTTAATAAATTTGTTTTTTTTTTTTTTTTTTTAATAGACTGGTCATTTAGTACAAGATGCGGCTTTGGAAGCAAAACTTCAATGCAAAGTTCTCGACTGTGATACAATTAGTCAAGTGAAATCGAAAATTTTCGATGCTCTATATAAAAATACTCATTTTTCAATGAGACCCTCCATACAGGAAGTCGATCTCGGTAATGTTTACCTTTTCAAATATTTTGTTTTTAAAAAAAGGAAAAAAAATTAATGAAAAATTGTCTGGGTTTTTTTGTTTTAGAATGGAGACACGGTCGAGGAGGTCATTTAATACTTCAGGATGAAGATCTCACGACGAAATCAACGGGAACGCGAAAAAAATTAAATACTTTAGCTCATTATGGGATAAAAGATTCGGCCATCATGTCTCTCATACCAAGACAACAGGAAACTTACTGCACTCAATCTTATCGTAAAAATAAATTTTTTTTTTTTCTTTGACGTCATCACATCATCACGCTTCCGGTATCCGTAAAAATAATTATTGTTTTATTTTCAGGTTTTAAAAATTACATAACGACATCATCGAATCCACCAATAATTTTATCAAATGGGATTTTAGAAGAAGATTCCAATTCGAAATTTTATCATTTGGTCAAACCAATCGACGAAAATCAATTTTTAAATAAAATGGGGCCCACTGATAGAACGCACAAAGCCATACCTGAAATTTTTCTAACGAGGTAAAATTAAAGGAAGGAAAATTGTTTTCCGGGTCAATCCTTATTATTCAACCCTTTTTGTTTTTTTTTTTTTTTTTTTTTTAGACTTTTATCGACGAAAGGAACGATACAAAAATACGTCGATGATTTTTTCACGACTATTTTATCGGCGGATGAGGGTCTTCCCCCTGCAATAAAATGGTTGTTTGATTTGTTGGATGATGCTGCCAAAAGGCATTCGATCGTCGATCCGGAAGTTCTTCACGCGTGGAAATCAAATAGGTTAAAATTTATTTTTTAAGATTTTTCTTTCGTCTCGCATATTTTCATCGAATGAAAAAAGTTCAATTTTTTTTTTTAGTCTCCCACTGAGGTTTTGGGTAAATTTTATAAAAAATCCAGATTTTATTTTCGACATAAACAAAACGGCAACCGTGGATTCGTGCCTTTCAGTCATTGCGCAAACTTTTATGGATGCTTGTTCGACGACGGAACATCGTTTGGGAAAAGATTCACCATCTAATAAACTTCTTTTTGCTAAGGTTTGCTCATCGAAACTAGATGAAAATTATTTTCTTTAAAGATATTAGAAAAAAATAATGTTTTTGTAACCGACAGGATATACCGCAGTATCGCGACATGGTGACACGTTTTTATTCAAACATTCGTACATCCCCTCAAATAACGGATCAGGAAATGAGTACGGTCATGCAACAACTATCGACGTCACAAACTGAAGAATTCGATATAATAGCAGCTTTAAAAGAATTATACATTTACGTGAGTCGATACAACGGTCAAATAATTCAAGCTTTAGAAACGGATCCGATTTGCAAAAAGATGCATTTGGCCCACAAATTAGAAAATGTCGCTTGCACTTTAGAAGGAGAAGAGACGTCAACTTGCTGACGACGAGAGTCGCCTGATCTCCTTATGGCCAGCCATATTTGAGACGGTTAAAATTATTATTATTAATTATTATTATTACATTTAATAAAAAATTAATTTTATAAAATCTCATATGACTCGGGATCAGGTGACTATGAATGACAAAATTATTAGATAAATGAATTTTTTTAAAAATATTAATTAACGAAAAGAGACCATTTATTTATGTAAAAAAAAAAAAAAAATGGTAGTGTTTTGAATGGTGATATATGTGTTAAAAAAATATATATATATATATATATATATATATATATAATAAAAACTAAATAATAATAATAATGATAGGACTATTAAATTAAATGTCTAATTAATTCTGACCAATAATTAAAATGTTTTAGTTATATATATATAAATAGTATCAACAAAAAAAACAAATTAATTTTTATAAAAATTGTTTTGAAAATTAAAAAAAATAAAAAATTTTATTATATATATATATATATATATATATAGTTCCTAAAAATTAATTAAAAATCGAATATTAGTATAATACCTGAAATTATTTTTTACGTGTGTGTCTTAATAAAAGAAAACGATATTAATACAAAAAAATTTTTTATTAAATAAATGACAAACAAACAAATTAGTAAATTAATTTTTTTATAATAAAAATTAAAACCAAAATGGTTGTTGTCGAGCACAAATTTTTTAAAAAATTCATACAAAAATTTAATTTGTTTAAATTTTAACTCGTCTGTTTGTTTATAATTTTTTTTTTTTATTATTATAAAAATTTATTTTGGCTCAATTAATAAAAAGACTGTCATGAAGTCATTTCTCTCTCGCTCTCTCTTTAATTTTTTTTTTAAATAAATTATTATTATTATTTGAAATTATTTCTATTGCCAAAATATAACAAAAATAAAAAATTTTTTCTTGCCTTTTATTATATTGTTGAAAAATAATTTTTTTATATATATATATATAATAATAATTTTTCTACTACTTTAATGAATCGACATTTTCTTTTTTTTTATTTACATAAGTACTATTAATAAATACATAAATACAGTTTTTAAATTCACGAAATAAATAAATAAAATTATTATAAAAATTGTACAAATAAAATAAATATTTAAATTATATAATAATAATAATATCCGCGTATTTTTTTCTTTTTTTTTTTAAACATAAAACATCGAATTAATAATAATAAAAAAACATATAATTATTATTATTATTATTAAAAAACCGGAAATTAATAATGTATAAGATAATAATAATAATATTGTTTTTTTTTAAATCCACGTGACGGGAGGAAAAAGTAAACAAATAAACAAACAAACTAGTTAAAAAAAAATTTTTTAATAATATAATATGGTAATAAATAAATAAATAATTTTATGTATATTATAATAAATAAATAGAATGAAAAAAATAGTTATTTGTAATTGTCTAGTTATATGTATAATGAATGCAATAATTGACTGTTTATATATATATATAAATCAATCTTTTAATATGAATTAAATATATATTTTTAAAAGTTTGAATGACATTTTTTTTTCTTTATTATTATTATTATTAATGTTAATTACATTTATCGTTGCCTTTTCATTTATTATTATTATTATTATTATTCAATTTTTTAACACAAAATTCTGGATTTTTTTTTTTTTTTTGTTCTTTATGTTATTGTTCGTTTGTTAACAGGACTGTGTCATGGTTTTTTTTTTTTTTATAACGTGCTTGTCACGCATTTATATATATTAAAAAAAGGAAACCATGTTTAGAATTTTAAGTGCATTTAAATAATAATAATAATAATAGTAATAATAATAATGTTTATTAGGAAAATTATTAGAGGTGAATACAAAAAAAACAAAACAAATTCGTTGTTATTATTATTATTATTAAAAATATGTATTTGTACTTATTTGAAAAAAACATTTTGTATTAAATATATATAAAATAATTAAAGTGCAATAAAAGAAATAATAATAATAATAATAATAATAAATTTATTGTTTTGATTTATATTTTATATATAAATTATAATTTTCATTAAAAATCGAATATAACATTTTATACAATGAATGATAATAGTTTAAAACATAAACATAAAAAACATATTTTGTTAACTCTGGTGATTGTTTTAAGAGGAAAACATAAACATATTTTCTTACATAAATAGTAGTAAAAAAAAAAAAAATTTTTTTTTTTATCTTAAACAATATGTTATTATTATTATTATTATTAATG
>NW_002987027.1:135372-138304 GCF_000006295.1 Pediculus humanus corporis
TAATACGACCTATTAATTAATGTTAATTTAAAACATAATAATTTTTTAATTGTTTATCTATAAATAACTTTCTTTCTTTTAAAAATAATATTTCAGGTTTTGTTTTCATTTTTTTTTAATTTTAATATTATTATTATTATTTTTTATAATTTTAATTATTTTTTTAAATAGAACGAATTTTAAATTTAGAATCAACAAATAAAATAAATAAATAAATGTCTTATGTAAAAAAAATGTAATTTAATTTTATTATCATCATCATTTTATCAATTTTTTTTTTATTTATTTATGTAATTTTTATGATTTCCTTACATATATGTATGTTGTTATCAATCATTTTCTTCATTTTATTATTATTATTATTATTATTATTTTCCGGATGGGGGGAAACAAAATAAATAAACAGGAAAAATTACTAAATTTTAAGGTCATTAAATTAAAAAACACAAAAATTACATCAAGTCAGTATTTTTTTATTAATTTTTTTTATTTAAAAGGGTGATGAAAATTTAATAATAATAATAATAATAATTATTTAAAAAATTTTCCAATCCTCTATTATTTACATAATTATTATTATTATTATTTAAAAAAAAAAAAACTTGTCTCACCTGCCTTGAATTAAACTTGAGATGTTTCTATTATTTGTTTGTTTTTTTTTTAAGGTTAAATTAAATACAAAAAAATTTAAAATTTCCTTGAGGCTGAAACAATTTGTAATAAATAATATTAATAATATTACATAAACAAAATTTCGCCATTTTATTTATTTATTTAAATAAATAAATAAATGATTAACAAAACAATAATTATTTTTTTAAAAAAAATGTTTATTTGATGTAATATGAGATCTGACACAAAATTTAACTAAATTAAATAACAATAATTTAAATAAATAAATAAAATGTAAACAATATAAAAAAAAAAAAAAAGTGCATTTAGAAAATGGGGGGTGGGGTTGCGGGGGAGGGTGAAGGGATTGAATGATTTTTTGTATTCGTGTGTGTGTGTGTGTGAGAAAAACAATCTGAGCATGACTTAAAAATAAGAAATCGTTAAAACACACACACAAGAGGATTTTTTTTTTTTTTTTTGATTCAGTAAGGTTTTACATTTTGAAAAAGGTTGAAACCACGCGATTTTTAACCGGTTAAATAATTTTTTATAAAAAAAGGGGGAGGGGAGGCCGGGAAAGAAAATTTCGTTTTTGGGGATTGACAATATGTACGCAATTGAAAAATACAACATTAATATAATAAATTCAAATAAATATAATAAAAATTACGTCATCATTTACAAAACGTGTTTATCATTATTATCATTATTATTATTCATTATTCGAACGTAAAAAATTAAAATCGTCAAAACGAATTTTCCATTTAATTTAATTAGGGGGGGTAGAGAAAGGGGTTGTAATAATAATAATGAAGAAGAAGAAGAAAAATCATTAGCACTTATCCCTCACGAAACATGTGGTAAGTTTTACAATTTTGTATTTTTTTGTAGAAATAATAATAATAATAATAATAATTTAAATTAAAAAATTTTGTAATTTTCGAGTGTAAATGATCGATTTAACTAATTATAAAAAAATAAATCATAATAATTTTTGAATGACTGACTGAATGACTGACTGATTGGCCCATTGACAGACCGACCGGTTTGACGTAACGATTTCATATAAAAATTTTTTTTCGTGTAAATATCATAGGTTTTATTATTATTATTATTATTATTATTATTATTATTATTTTACGATTTTTTTTTTTTTTTATTGATTTTGACGTTTGTAATTGATATCACGCCATTCGTTACGTATTGTTGCGAAAAAAAAAAAAAAAAAATGCATTTTCCGTAAATAGTAAATTGAGTCGATTTGTTACTTGATAATATATAATATTAAAGTTGATAAAATAAATCAGATTTTAAACGACAAACGTCTTAACATTTATAGTTTATTTCTAAATAGAGAAAGAGAGAGAGAGAGAGAGAGAGAAAAGGCCAAAATCTTTAAACGATGTTAATTTTTTTTTTTTTTTTTTGGGACGTGTTCTTTCATGGACGAATGGTCAAGTCGGATAGGGCTGACATCAAAGGCCAAAATCAAGAGGTTCATTATGAGTTAATATAAGGAAGCTAATGTAGATGATTGGGCTTAACTCAGTTTCGCGAGACCGTTTGACAAGTTCGCGAGTTACTTTTTTTTTTTTTTTTTTTTTATCAATTTGAAAATAATAAAATTTTTTTTTGCCTGATTTAAACATTATGTTTGTTGTTGTCGTTTATTAATTTTATAACGAATCGATTTTCAATTTTTTTTACTTTTTTTTAACTCGTAATAAAAAAAAAAAAAAAAAAAAAGAATTTGTGTGTGTTAAGTTATGATGAGTTCTCAAACTCAGTGATGCATAAAACTTGTGATAAATGTACGTATATGCACATGATTTCGGTTTTTTTAATTTTTTTTTTTTATTATTATTTCAGTTGTTTTAAAATTTTCCATAAATAAATAAAAAATTTAAAGTTAAATACGTTCGTTAACGTTTGTTAGGTTAGTTACGCGTTTGTTATTTTCAAAAAAAAAAAAGTAACGGAAATTTTATTAAAGGATTTTTAAAAATTTTCGTTTATTATTATTATTGGGCTGGCTATATTTGCTGACATTATTTTTGTTTAAAATTAAAAAGAAAAAACCACCATTAAAATATTTGAATATTAAATAATATTTCATTAAAAAAATTTTTATTTTTATTATTATTATTACTATTACAGTTAAACAATCATGGCGAAATAATAAAATATTTGCATAAAAAAAAAAAAAAAAAACCATTTGTATTACGAAATTTATTTTTAATCAATCGATATATTTCATAAAAAAAACATTTCTGATTTGAATATATAAATAATTTTTGCAAAACTTACAAAAATAAAG
>NW_002987027.1:139122-141012 GCF_000006295.1 Pediculus humanus corporis
ATGTCTTAGCATCAATTTTTTTTTTTTTTTTATTAGCGTGGGTATCTTCGAGTTGCGAATACATAAAAAATTTAATTTTAATTTATTTTCGAATTTTTTTTTTTTTTTTTGTGTGTGTTCAATCAATCAATCAATCAATTTTTTTTTTCTTTTTGTGCGCAATTCGTTATAAGTTATGATAAACGAAATAAATTTAAATAAATAAGTAAAAGGTATTCCAATATATTAGTTTACTTCCATACACATGATTTTCTAAATCAATGTTTCAGTTTGATTTCTAAACGGGTTTTTTTTTTTTTTAAATACAGTTTTTCTTATTTATTTTATTTTATTTTATTTTTATTAAATATATTTGGGATTATTTTAAAAAAATATATTTAATAGAATGTAAAATCTTAATTAAAGGTTTTTTTTTAATAAGTGAAAAAACTAAAATTAATTTAATATTATTGGGTTTTTTTTTTTTTTTTTTTTTTACAAAATTTTTGATTTCAAACAATTAAATAGATTATTATTATTATTTCAATTATTATTATAAAGAAGTGTTAATAATTAAAAGGTAATTATTTTTTTTTTAATGGTTTATTGTGATTTAAAACAAAAGGGGGTGAGATATAATTTTTTTTTTATTAGTTTTTTTTTTTTCACTCATTTTCATATTTAATATTAAAATAATTATTATGGATTCAATTTACATTCATCATTTTCATGGGTTCAAATTTTCTTTTTCTTTTTTTTTTTTTTTTTGCACAAAATCCTCATGTCTTTTACGAATAAAATGTTTTTTAAAAAAGGAATAATAATACATTCAACATTGCAAATTTTTTTTTTTTATTTATTTATTTTAAATTCGATAAAATAATTATAAAGAAGCATGTCTACCATGACAATCGAAAGATTGTTTTACTTTAAATTATAATTATAAAATAATAAACATTTTTATCGAGTTTCAATTTAATATTATTTGTACTTATGTAATGGATTAAACCATTTCGATGTTGATTTATGCTTATTAAATTTATTTACATATATATATTTATAATACAGAAAATGGTTTCAAATTATACAAATAATTTATTAGGTTTGTTTAAAAAATAATAATAATAATTTCCTTGTTTATTTTACATTCGAGAAAAGTTATGAAAATAATTATGAGTACAATGTTTATACATTTTATTATTTAAAAAAAAAAATGAATTTTATTTAAATTTGATACAATTTTACAAAAATATTTATAGGAAGATTTAATAAATAAAATATAATATATAAATGAAAATACATAAAATTTTATAAACATTTTATTAAATATGTTAGAAATGGGGAAGAGAAAAAAAAGGGCCAAAGGGTTACATTACTCGATAATTTAAATTTTAAAATAATAATAAATTACCTTTCGAGTGTTTTAAATTACTTAAACAATTTTATTTAAACAATTTATTATTTAAGGATAATGATGATGATGATGATGGTATAAATATAAATTTTTTTTTTTTAAAGTTATTTATTACAAAATGGATTTTTAAGCGATTGTTATAAATAAACAGAAAATTTTAATTTTAGTCGCTACATCATCATGTACAAAGATGTTTCATAAATATCCAAAGTCTTTTTTTTTTTTTTATATTAAAAATATATTTTAAATTTTTTTTATGTCCAAACCATAATCATTAAAATTTTTCAAAATCACTCTACATGCAGGAGGTAAATAAATAAATAAATAAATAAATAAATAAAAAATAAAATTTTATTATGCAATCATTATTTATAAAATTTATTATTAAAAAAAATTGATTTTATTTATGTTTTAAAATTTTTTTTTTTTTTTTTTAAATGTTATAATAGTTTAAACATTTTAAATGTATTTTTTTTTTTTTTTTATGGCTTAAAAAA
>NW_002987027.1:142794-145037 GCF_000006295.1 Pediculus humanus corporis
CAGCTGATACTCAGGTAATGGGTCCCCAAAATGAAGAAAAAGAAATCAGTCGGTTATCAAACGCGGGAAAGCAACAGCAGTCAAGCATTCAGTCGACATCACCATTACCGGACGTGGTTGTTAAAGTTGATGGATCCCAAATGCCCCCATCGCAAAGACCGCCAGAAACTTTTTTAAGCATCGGTCTTCAGGTTTTACTACCATTTTTGGTGGCTGGTATGGGTATGGTCGGTGCTGGAATATATCTTGACCACGTTCAGGTTAATATGAAAAAAAATTTTTTAATAAAATTTAATTTTCCTTCCTTCGTCACATTATTTGATATCAATTTTTTGTTTTGTTTTTAGAGTTGGCCTGTTTTCCAAAATGTTTCTGAAATAATAATTTTGGTGCCTTCATTGTTGGGTTTGAAAGGAAATTTAGAAATGACGCTGGCGTCTAGACTTTCTACCGAAGCAAATCTCGGACATATGGATGATACGAAAGAAAGATGGATTATGATACTAGGAAATTTAATTTTAGTGCAGGTTAGTGATTAGACAATAAAAAAAAAAAAATTTACTTGATTTATTTCTAGTTGTTATTGTTAGGTTGGCATTATTGAAAGAACATTTCAAATTGTTTCATTTCCTTTATACAAAAAAAATATGCACACATGCACACATGTTTCTTCTTTTCCCTTAAACTCTCTACCTATCTGGGGGTACTGCTTCGAGAATAGGGGCATTGTGATGTGCACAAAAGTTTTTCGAAATACATTATTGTGTTTTCTACAATGGCATGATGCGTCCACCGGGGCAGTTTTATTAAATTATAGAATTCTATTTGTATTATTTGCACACGGATGGCAGTAACGGATTTAGGTGTTGTCGCGTTAATGTATGTCATTGTACATTAACAAAGTAACGAACGTCCAGAAGGATAAGCGAGGGCGTTAAAAGAAACCTTCGAAAACTATTTTACCGAAAGGTTAATGAGATAGTAAGGGTATTACGACAAAGGTACGGTAGTATATTGTTGACAGGTTTGTCGTCCTTCTTTTGTGTTTCCGGAGAAGAATCATCTAACAAAAATTAATTAATTTTAAAAAGCTTTGCTCGAGGGGGAGAAAAGCGTGGGTGTCATGTTTTATTTTATTTAAAATAAAAAAAATAATGTGATAATTTTAAATAATGCATAACCCATTTATCTAGTTTCCATACGAGTCACGTGACGATGTAATGTTATTGGGGGGGGGGGGGTGGTACGTTTATGGGTTTTATCGATCGTGTCATTTGCCTTTCAAGTAATCGAAATGGACACGCAAAATATTACCATCGTCATGGATTATTACTTATTTAATTGATATTATTCGTAATAATAATAATTTTTTTTTTTTTTTTTTTTCACGTTTGAATCATTAAATAACATCATCAGGGTCATCGATATATTAGTAATTAAAAAACTAGTAGTATAGCACGCTCATAGCTTAGCTAAAGTCAAAGAACCTAACGCAAAAAAAAAAAAAAAAAAAAAAAATTAATTTTTCCTTATAAGAAAAAACTATTTAACGTATTTGAAAGGAAAATTTGAAACCAGATTTCGGTACTGCTAAAAGACATTGTAAGAAGCTTTTAGTTTGCTAAATTGAGCTTTGAATTATCTCCATTATTAGTCTTGGCGATATGAGAAAAATTTTTTTTGTAATTGCCTTTTTAAAATGTTTAATATTTCATGTTGCCAATGCGTGTGTGTGTGCGTGCGTGCGTGCGTGCGTGCGTGTTTTATTAATTTCATTTTTTTTTTTAATGTTTTTTTTTTTTTTTTTTTGTTATAATTTCAGTGCCAAGCAATTGTTGTCGGTCTTTTGTCTTCTGTGGTTGCTGTGGTCATGGTTGCTGCTCTTCGGCAACAGTTTAATTTAACTCATACTCTCATGCTCTGTGCCTGCAGTCTAATAACGGCATCCGTAGCCAGTTTAATTTTAGGTCGGATATCCTAAAATAATAATGTCAATTTTTTTAAAAAAAATAAAAAATAAAAATTTTTTTTCAACTCTGACTTTTGTTGTTGTTGTTGTTTAGGTTTAATAACTGCGGCAGTTATATCATTTTCAAGATTTTTAAATATAAATCCAGATAATGTGGCAACTCCGATAGCTGCCAGTTTAGGCGACATCACTTCTCTTGCTCTTCTTTCTTGGATAGCTTCCCTTTTATACGAATCAATAGTTATTGGTGGATATCACCGACCGTCATGGTTTT
>NW_002987027.1:148462-185091 GCF_000006295.1 Pediculus humanus corporis
AAATTTTCCGTCGGTTTTTTAAAATATGAAATAATAATAATAATAATAATAAATTTTTTTTTTTTTAAATTTTTTATTCTTTGTAAAATGAAAATTGCTGACCACGTGATGAACGGACAATTTTTTTTTTTTTTTTTGTATTACTAATAATGCTAAATCATCATCATCATCATCATCATAAAAAAAAATTACAGTTAATGCATTATAATGGCGTCCTTCGATGGTTTTTTTTTTTTTTTGCACCTTTGAAACTTTTTTTTTTTTTCAGCTAAGAAATTGCTTATTAATAATAGTATTAGTTATACAAATAATAATAATAATAATAATAATAATTTTTTTTGTTGTTGTTGCAGCACAGGAAGCCTGAATAAGAAATTTAAAAAAAAAATTATTATTATTATTATTATTTTTATAATATGATTATATTTTTTGCATGATTATTCCAATAATAATAATAATAATTTAATCATATTCAGCACCGATGGTTACGCTCATGTCATTGGAAACAATTTTCGTACTGTGATACCAAAGATTTGTATCCAAAACAACTGAAACATGATTTTAAATTATGTTTTTGTGTTTTTCACGTGGAAAACACGCGAATTAAACGTGTATTTATTATTACTTATTTCTCCAGGTTCCACGACGACTTGAACGCTATCACATTCGTAATAACATTCTGGAGGGGGTTGCAATTCCCATTTTTTTTTCCCTTTTAATTGCGCTTGCCAAGATGGATGTTCGACATTATCAACCTTAAAAATTTTTTTTTTTTTTTTGTAAAATCAAAGTAAAAGTAGTAGTAGTGGTGGTAATAATAATAATAATAATAATAATAATAATAATAATAAATTTTTTAGAAATGAAATTGAAAGGATTTGAATTGTTCGTGTTATTTTTTAGGTACCATGGATCGATCAACCTTGAAAATTTTGCTTCGTTTAATATAAAAAAAAAAAAAAAAATTGAATTAAATTACGCTTACGTGCATTGGAGCACCGTAACCGGTGCTACCCATAAATATCCAATCGAGTTTTTTAGTTTCCGCCGTTTCCGGTAGAAAATATGGTTTTTCATAATGGCGTCTTAATATTTGATTTATTTCATTATCGCAATTACTCCTGGAAAAATCAAAGGAAAAACTAATCCGAAGAAAAATAAAGGGGAAAGGAAAGGTTTTTTTGACTTACCATCCGACGTACCAAGGTTCGGTACCTTTTAAAAGATACGCTCTTTCTTTACTCATGTTAAAAACTTGTCCCAAATGTTTAAATTCCGTTTTATATGGGAAAAATTGACAATTGTGTTGACTCCATTCTCCCATTCTTTCCGTGTATATTTTTTTAAAAAATTCAAAATCGAAAACGTTTTGCGCCGTCCAATTTTTCATGCCGTCGACTATGACGACGGGTTTTCCAGTGTAAGCATACCTGAATTTTCCATAATTTAATAAATAGTTTCTTTAAATTTTAAATAATTTGACCTTTTTACCTTTCTTCGAATACATCCGGTGATAAATTTGAAACTTTTTCAATTTTTTTAACACCACGACAAATTTCACATTTAACCGGCGGTCGGAAAATTTTTGTTAAATCATCGGACATTGTTAAAATACACTGCGGACAACCAAAAAAAATTAATTTTATCATCAAGTTGTTTGTTTGATAAGAGATAATAATAATAATAATTGAACTTACAGGCTCCATATTTAAATTACCATCGTTCCATTTTTTCCAAATAATTATTATTTCGTTTAATACGTGGATTTTTGTCAAATAAGTAAAAACCGTTAGAAATCCAATTAGTGATAATAATAAAAAAAAATTTTTCTTTTTCCAAAAATTTCCTCCAGATTTTCCCGATGATAATTTATCCAAAAGTTTTTTCGTACTTTCGAGTTTGATGACGTCATTCCAATGAAAATTATTTTTTTTAATATTTTTTATTATTTTATTTAATTTTTTTTGCGCTTCGATAATTTTTTCCCTCGATTTTGACGTCATACGTAAAAAAAATTATCAAACCTTAAACCAAAGCCAAAAAATTTTCTTTTTTGAACAAAAACTGATTGTATTCGAGAACAAAAAAAAAGAAAAACTATTTTCCCTCCAAGAAAAAGGCTTTGTAGAATTTGAACAATAAATAGTTGAAGACTGAACACATTCTTTTTTCCATTAAAATTTTTTAACACGGAGCATGTTCACTTTGGCTCCCCACATATTTTTTTTCCTTTTATCAATTTGACAGAACATTTAGTTCTGGGGATAATCGGAAAAACCACCCAATTTCCCTTTTATTTAATTATAAATAAAATAATTATTACGAATCCGACGGAAAAAAAAAATTTATTAAAATTTTATGAAATTTTCTTATTTTAATTTTAACGGATTTTCCAACTCGTTCTCAATTTTTATTTCTTTTAAACAAAAAAAAATGGGGGGACTTTACAAAAATTTAAACCGGGAAATTTTAAATTTGTTGATGATGCTCATCATCATCATCATCATCATCATCGTGTTCGACTGAGCGGAAGTAAATAACATTTTATTAAATTTTCCTTTCTTTTAAAAGAAAAAAATTATCTTCCGCTACCGGATGACGTCGACGTACCATAAATAAAATTACTTTAAGACAAATGATGATGATGATGATGATGATGATAATATTTTTTTAACGGATGTAAATTCGATTTTTAATATCGATCGATCGATCGATCGATTGGTACTTTTTTTTTAAAATAAAAAATTTTTCGCATTGTGACGATCGATTGAAACGAAACATCTTCGCGAAACCTGTGCGGGGGATGGGAAAGAGGGAATGTGGGAGGAGTGAGGGAGAGGAAGGGGAAACGTGAAACTTGAATAAATTGCATATATGTGCAATAATATCAGGTATACCACGCAACGGTGTGTGTAATAAGACCGCAACGTTATCTAAATCCAGGTTTTTTCAATAGGAAAATAAAAGCAAGAAAAGCAAAAAAAAAACTTTTATGGTTACATGATATATAAAAAAAAAAAAAATCGAAGAACCAAATTTCACTAATGTCAGCAACCAGTCGTGATTTTTCTCATTCATTTCTTTTTATTTTTTTATTAAATATTTATAATAATAATAATAATAATAGAAGGGGAAAATATTTTCTATGAAATTTTCTTTTGTATTTTTTTTTCTTTTTAATGCACACGCACACGCACGCACACACACACACAAATTAAATATGGCTGCCGATCACAAAATGTGAAATTTTTTTTCCCCAATAAGAAAAAGAAAAAAAAATTAAATTTTTTCGAAGGCGGGGGAAGAGGAAGGGCTAATTTTAACTATTTGTTTTCTTATGACATCTTTAATTCCATCCCTCTACTTCCACCTCCCCCCGAATTTTCCGACGGAAATAAATTTACAATTAAGTTTTGGGTTAAAGTTAAGAAATTGGTCGATCCTTTTCAACAATTTAACCTTTTTTAAACAAAAAATAAAATCGATTTAAAAAAAAAGAATAGAAAATCGAATGAAATATAATATATTGTATAGTATTATTATTATTATAAAAAGTAAAAATGAAATAATAATAATAATAATAATAATAATAATATTGTGTCGTAAGAAATAACACATACTGTTGTATAAATTTGAGAATTTAGCAAGAATCAAATAAAAATTGTCGAGTAAGCAACAGATTAGCTGAAAATAAATATTAGTTGCGATTTAAAATCTCTCATTTTTATTTATAATAAAATATCATTTCGTACCTGAATTTCGGTTAGGTCGGAACTAAAAAAAAAAAAATTTTTTTTAAATTAAAAAAAAATTTTGAATTAATTTTAAAATGAAATGAATCGTATAAGTGTTCATCTAAACGAATCGTTTTTATATTATTATTATATTTTGAGGTAATTAAAGTGTTTATTTATTTTATTGTAATTAAAATAATTCGTATTATTATTATTATTATTATTATTATTTTAATTAAATTTTAAATAAAATTTTTTTTTCGTTTTGCAGATGATTATTTGGAATTTTTTTTAAAAAAAAGGATAAAATTTTTTTTTATTTATAATACCTGACGATGTGATGTGCTTGTGTGCTTTCGTGTTTTTAAATGATGGCCCACACTCACATTACTATTGCCAGATGTTACAATCAACCCCAATTTTTAATTAAATTATTATCGATAAAGATTCAATCCGAGATGCTGTCATGATTTTTTTTTTTTTTTTTTAAATTTATTTTTATTTTTGTGCCATTTTGTGTGTGTGTGTGTGTGTGTGTGCGAATTCATTAATCAGTGTGTATATACCTGTACCTGATTTGTATATATATATATATGTGGTTACATATTTTTTTTAAAACAATTATAATTAATTTTCAATTTTTTTTTTTTTTATTTTGTGGATTGTTTATGTAAAAAAAAAAAATAATCCTTCTTTACCTTTTTATGTTTTCCGAAGGAACGTTTTCTATTTTATTTTATTTTATTTTTTCTATTTATTAAAAATAAATAAATTATTTATTTATTTATTTAAACATTAAAACTTTTTATTAGGCACCTACTATTGATTTATTATAATCGATTAATTTTGTTCCAATTTTGTGGTTTTCAATAAAAAAAAAAAAAAAAATTTTACTTTTTTTAATTTCTTTTATTATTATTATTATTATTATTATTTAATTGATTATTTTTTAATTTTTATAATAAACAAAAATTTGTAGTAATAATAATAATAATAATAATAATAATAATAAATGTAAGAAACGAAAAAATAGATATTATTATTATTATTAGAAAAAACTTTTTAAAATTTCTTTTTGTTTTTTTTTCCCCGCGAATATTTTATCAATTGGAAAAATTTATATATATATATATATATATTTATTCTTATCAATAATAATAATAATAATAAAAGTTAAAACTTTTTCGATATATAAAAAAAAAATATTAATAAAAAAAAATATCAATAAAAAAAAAAATATCAATATCTCGATATCAATAATAATACTTTTACATAATTTTTTTTCATTTTTTTTTTTTCGTTAAATAAAATTTTTTTAAATAAATAAATAAATAAATAATAATCGAAGGGAATTGATTGATTATTTTAATAAAATAATAAATTATGTTTAAAAAAAAATATTTATTAATAATACTTATTAAAGAATATGAAAACAATTTATGTAAATATTTGCACTTGAAAAACAAAAAAGAAAATAGAAAAAACAAATGTATTTTCAATAATAATTAATTTTTTTTCAAATTAAAAATACAAAAAAAAAAAAAAAATGGTAATAATGATAATAATAATAATAATGATTAACAATAAATTTTATTAATTTAACATAATAACATGGCGCTTTTCGCGATTTTAATTTTTTTTAAAATAGATTTTTATTTAAAAAAATTTTTTTTTTAATAATACGACGGAAAAATAAATGAGCTTTTTTTAACAAAATGAAAACAAAATTATTATTATTAACTTGAAACAACAATCTCAAGTAAATAATAATATTAATAAATAAAAATAATGATGATAATAATAATAACTAAAGCTGCATGGACACTTAAAAATTCTTTTTAAAAAAAAAAAAAAAAAAAAAAAAAAACTATCCCGCTTACTTTGCAACTTACTTATCTATCTATATATATATATATATATATATATATATATATAATCTTTACATATCAGTCATAATAAAAAAATAAATTAATTAGGCACACCCGATTTACAGCCGGGAATTTTCTTCTAAATTTTTAATTTTATTAAATATCCTATAAATAAATGACTTTAATAATAACATCACGATATGTAATTATTATTATTATTATATATTATTAATAATTTTTTTTTTCACTATGTATACATATGTAATTACGCGCGTGCGTAAAAATTTCATTTTCACGCACGCACTTACGTATATTTATTTATTTATTGATATTTATTTATGTACAAATTTAATTATTTAAAGTTTTAACATTCAAATAATTTTCTCATATATATATTTATTTAAATAATTTTTTTTTTCACTCGTAACGATTCTTTTTTTTTTTTTATTATTTAAGGGCACGAATTATTATTATTATTATTATTTACTTCAAAGAAAAAAAGTTTTAAATGGTCCACCTAAATATTTGTTTGTAAGAAATTTGTTTTTTTTTATTTACATCTAAATAGTATAAAGCGTTTTTTTCTTTTTGTTGTGTAGATATTTCTAGAATAAAAAATATACACCGTGTTGTAAATAGACCGTGTTTGTGACTGTGTACGTGTAACTAGAAAAAAAAAAAAAAAACGTGATCTCGACGATATGTGTCAACACTTTGTTCGACCGTCTAAAAGTCTTTTCCACAAATCGTATTGTTCGAAAGGTTTGACCATGTGTATGCTGATTGCTTTGTGTATGTAACAAGAGGTCACGCTCAATCGTCGATTTAAAAATTCCGGAACGTGAACTCTTCGTATCCCTTTTTCTTGAGCAACGATTCCCGTCATGAAGACGTCTTCCAATTTTAGATACGTCATGTTCAACGCTGTCGTGTACAAATCGTGTATAACGTCGGACGTAATCAAGTAAGCCGGTCCCGTCGTGAAACTCGGAAATATGGAATGCTTGTACTGTTGAAGAGAGACGTAATATTTCGATGCTTTTTTCCTTATGGGTTTCCACTTGCTCGCAAGCTTTCCAAATATTTTCCTTTTGTCGTTCCCATGTTTCCCTATGAAATCTTTTTTTTTGGGAATGTTTATGAACATGTCGTCGTCCGTTTTGAGTACGAATTTGGCTTTGTTGCAATAATTATCGACCCATTCCAACATGGACGTCGTTTTTAACGTTAAATTATTATAGGAATCTATAAAGCTACCTAATATTATGTCTTCGTACAACGAATTCTCGTCTTTTATGTAACTTTCGTTGCCCTTGAGAGAACGACCGAGTACGAAAGCCATTGAAACGTCTTTACGCATTCTAAAATGTCCCCACGTTTGACGTATGGCTTTTCTAGCTTCCACGTGGTTCGGAGCCGACGTTATAAGTATTATCAATTTGAGATGTTGTCCAAAATCAGGACATAAATCTACGTTTGGCACTCGAAATCCCGAATCGTAAAGGCTTCTTGTTGCGATTCCCTACGACAAACAATTGACCGCACGTTTAAACAAACAAGAGACAAATAAAACAATTAAATCCGATAATTATAATAATTTCTAACAAACAAACAAAAACAACATAAACTAACAATTTTACTGAAAAAAAAAAAAAAAACCTGATAAACAAAATCACATTTAATTTATTTACCTGTATTACACGACCATAAAAAGTTAATTAAGAAAAAAAAAATAGTACAAATTGCAAGGCCATAATAATAATAATAAAATAAGGTAAATAAAATTTTTCATTAACCTGAGGCTATTACGAGTAAATAGAAAAAAAAAATGTGCAACAAAAATACATAAAAATTTATGTATTTACTTAAATTTGAAAATGAATTTTTTTATTTAATTACCTGCATTATGTAATCTACGGTTACATTTTCCGATTTCGGCGGTACTTTTTGAATGACACTTGATTGACCGTTGGCCGAATGTGATGATGATAATGATGATGATGGATTGTCTTTTGTTGTATTATTATTATTATTTAAATTATTATTATTAGGAACTTTATTTGTTGGTGCATTGAAAATTTTCTTATCTTGCAATTTATCGCTAATTATTTGATTTAAATTAAAAATACTATTATTATTATTATTATTATTTTTGTTGCTAATACTGCTCAATACAGCATATAAATTTGATAATGATTTTTCTTTCTTTTCCATCCGACTAGATGTTGATATTGATTCATTTCCAAAACCTGAAACATAAATTTTTTAAAAAAAAAAAATAAAAACTCTCTTTTTCTAATACTCTTTGACAAAATTCAACATTTTTTTCAATCTCTTCCCCCCTCCTCTCTCTCTCTCTCTTTCATTACCCTCAATCAATAAAACAACGTATAATTTATTTAACCTTTAAACTAAAATTACCCCTTATAAAATCATTAAATATTTCGTCAGGGAAGAGAGAGAGAGAGAAAATTATCAATATTTAATTAATTACTACGGCCTTATAACCTTAGCCAGGCACGACCGTGCTTTTAAATATATATATATATTTTTATGATATCTCCCCACACTGATACCTGCCCCCCTCCCCGCCTTCAATGTCATAAAAACCAGTTATTAATCGTTGTACCCGCATGTACATAATCACTTTATCACTTTTCTGTTTGTTTAAATGTGTGGATTTCTCATAACGTAATTAAATAAAATAAAATAAAATAAAACCTGCATTTTTTTTTCTATTCACCTTCTTCTATTCTTAAATAATAATAAATTTTTCTTTACGTAATCACCACCGTAATTCACTTTATTATCATTATTATTATTATTACGCGTTTCATATATATTAATTATTAACGTAATTATTTTCCATTCTATTATTACAATTACTACTTT
This sequence comes from Pediculus humanus corporis, assembly GCF_000006295.1. Lineage (NCBI taxonomy): Eukaryota > Metazoa > Arthropoda > Insecta > Psocodea > Pediculidae > Pediculus > Pediculus humanus. The sequence continues at coordinate 156,957 of NW_002987027.1, forward strand.
ATCCCTATCCCACCATTTTTTTCTTAACCTCACCGATAAAAAAAAAATCGATATATTCCATTTTATTATCATCATTATTTTTTTCCATATTACCGACCGCATTTATAATTTAATCATTCCATCAATTTGTATGTAAATTTTATAGATTCGATGTGAATAATCATTTCCCAATAATTCATATTCATTGTCGCCAATATTTCCCTCGATCGATTACATCGAATGAATGATATTAATGATGATGATGATGATTTTTACCTTTGTTTTTGACGGCGACTCTATAAAGTGGTCCATCTAAACTCGACGTGTATATCGTGTATAAGAAATAAACGAATCCGGTCACAGAAACAAGAATGACGAAAAGGGTTCTACTTGGTGGAGCCATTTAATCCGATAATATAATTAAAAACATTTCTATGGACCGTGAGGCGAATCTGTTGGAGGGAAAAAAAAATTATTATCATCATCATCATCATCGTGTGAAATTTAAATAAATTTAAAATAATGTACAATTTCTTTACCCTTTAAAAAAAAATCCTAGATTGTATAAGAAATCGGCGTAAATCCAAAAATACTCATGTATCCGAGCATGTGCATAACTAATATATTATTATTATTATTATTATTATTATTATTATTATTATTATTATCGAAGAATTTTTCTAATAATTTCATAATTATTTTAATCCACAGAAAACCCGAAGCAGAAGAAGAAGATGAACGAATTCATATGTTGTCGTCGTGGTGTTCGTGTGAATTTTTTATGCATGTGGTGTGCATGTGAATGACTGCGTGCCTGTGTGCCTGTGTGCCTGGGCGTGTGAGTGTGCCTTTGTAAATTTTTTTTGTTTCCCTCCAAAATACGACAGATTAAAAATAAATATCCTTTAACTTTCTTTCTTTCTTTCTTCAATGTACTACGACTTTAAAAATACCTGAAAAAAATAAAAATAAAATTTAAATTTTTCTTTCTTTCTCTCTCTCTCTCTCTCTCTGTCTCTCTTCCCCCCACCACCCCCTCCCAACTTACTATTGAGCAGGTTAAGACACTCGAAACATTTTTCCATCGTAAAAAAAAATCATACAACGTTTTTTTTTTTTTTAATTATCCGGATGTAGTAAAAAAAAACATGAATTTTTTTTTTCCAGTTCCAGTTAAAAAATCCGGTTTTTCTTTTAACCATAATTTATTTTATTATAATTATTTAAAATATTTACGTTCCAAAAAAAAAAAAAAAAAAAAGAAGAAAAAAAATCCTTTACTTTATTTTCCAGTTTATTTTCATTCACTTTTTTTTTTTTTTAAATTTTTAAATTTTCAAAATGGCGACACACAAAATGATTAACTTAATTTGATAATTTGAAACAAAAAAAACATCGGATGTTGTCAGTCATTAAATATTGCCGTTTAAAAATTTAAACTAATTGTTTTTTCAACAACAAAAAAAAATGTAAATAAATGACAATTTTTTACATAAAACGAGTAGTAGTAAAGCACCAAAAAAAATTTTCTTGATTTATTTACATTTTTAAATTGTTTGTCGTCATTACATAAACTTAAATTAATTTTAAAAAAGTTTTTTTTTTAGATTTTTTCAAATAAATCGTCATTATACTCTAATCGACGACGATAATTTATTTCTATTATTATTATTATTATTAATAAACCCGGATTTAAGTCTTTAAACGTTCTTTTTTTTTTTTTTTTTTTTTTTTAAATTTTGTTGTTGTGCTTTTAAAGCTTTCTAGTGCTTTTGAACTTTATAAAAGCTAAAAACGTTTTTTAACAGGTGTATAATGGGTGGGTGGACGTTTTAACCTTCGTCTTACACACGCGTGCAACAAGGATGGATGATTTTAATGCATAATAATAATAATAATAATAATTTTTTTTAATACAGTTTTAATGGTTTAATAAAAATTAATTTTTTATTTTCCTTTATTTTATTTTATCTTTAATAGGAGGGATGTAAAGTCATTACGAAAGAGGAGCATACAAATTTTTTTTTTTTTGTTTTCACTATAATAATAATAAATTAATTTAAAAAAAAACATTTTCCAACTTGATGATAATGATAACATTGTCAACCTGTTTGTTGTCAATTACAAATCATACTTTATGTTCGATATAAAATGTTAACCCAAAAACAACAACAACAACACTCACTTTTTTTTTTTTTTTTGGCAAATTTTTTCCTTAAGAAATTTATTATTATTATTATTACCGCATGGTATGCATATATGTATGCGACACGTACTTATGTTTTTTATCAAATATGAAATTAACCGAGGAAAATGAAATAATTAAAAATTACGACTTTTGAGGAGGAAAAACAGATGAAAATGTTTAGATTCTCAAGGAAAAACTTTTTTTCCCCCACCACACCAGTAATCGAACCGTGGTCAGTTCATTTATACAAAAAAAAAAAAAAAAAAGAAAACTTTCGAGATTTTCCGTAAATAGAAGTTTTCAAAACAAACGAGTAACGGTTTCGATACTTTCTCATTCGAGAAAATTTCACGTGTAAAAAAATTATTAATACTACCGTTATTGATTAATTGAAATTATTTATTGTAAATTATTGCCGGCAATACAGTCAAGCGATCCTTTTTTGTTTTCAAGCCACCCTCAGGCGAAAAATTTAGAAATCAATAATAAAAAAAAAAAAAAATTGATGGTTTAAAGCTCATTTATGAACATGTTTATATGATGTAGATAATTTCAATAAGCTTTTGAGCTTTCTGAAAGCCCATACGGGATTGGGTGCCGCGTTTTTTCAGTTTCTATCTCAGCTTACTAAGAATGCAAAGCTCTGTGTCCTAATTGTTGGGTATAATTAAAAAATCATGAATGAAACCAAATGTTTTAAGGGGGGGGGGAGCAAAGATTGACGAATCGCAATACACTCGAAAAATACTTAATTACGTACATATATAAACAAAAATTAAATTTGATATTTTTGACGATTACTTACGGGGAAATAAAATTTAAAAAAAAGTATTATTTACAAAAAAGTAAAACAGACAATGAACAGATCAGCCAACCCTCTTACACGTCACAGTTTTTTTTTTTTTCAAATAAACTTTTTTTTAAAACTTACAAACGACGAGATGTGCACAAAAAACTTTTACTTTTGCAAATTTTTGGCTCAAAAATGGATAATCCTTATCGAAATGAATGACGAAGACATCAATTTTTCCAATTAAACCATCTTAACACACACACACACACACACACACGCTAAAAATTTTCACACGATTGAATCACAAACAAACCACAGGTATCAGACAAGTGTAAAAAAAAATAGCAGGTACAAAAAAAAAAAAAATTAACGTATTAATTGTATATAAAAAAAAAAAAACCCATTACTCATAATAAAAAAAAAGCCAAAAGTTTTTAATGAAATTAAAAAAAAAAAGAAAAAAATAAGGAACACACGTATAAATTCAAATATTTATTAAAAAAAAAAAAAATCACGTGATTCGAATCGAAAAAAAATTTCATAATATGTAATCGAATTTTATTATATCAAATTATTATTATTATTATTTTTTTTTTTAGGTAAGTTCAAGGTTGAATAAAAACGTACCTTATTTTGCCTAAAAAAATTAGATCTTCGAACGCTTGTTCGTTATTTTGAAAAGACCTTCACAGGTTGTTTCGAGGGAATTTTTTTAAAAAAATTTTTACTTTCGTGTCAGCAGACAGAAACCTAATCGAAAAAAAAAAAAACCTACTACTACCTTTCTTCTTTTTTAAATTCTCAAATCAGGTTAAAAATTTTTTTTTATTCTTTTACTTCTGGCCTTGTGGAACAAAAACAAAAAAAAGAAAAATTACTCACACACTTATTCGCAAACATAATTAGGTACATACATATATAAATATTAATAAAATTTGGTAAAACATCATTTATTTTATAACCAGGTATTTGAGACATTTTCCTCTTCCTACATTTTAAAATAAAAAATTTTTTATTATTGAATATAAAAACGAGGTTTTTAGCATAACACACACACACACACACAACATAATCTTTACAACGCAAAAAAAAAAAAAGCTACAACTTTATAACGGGAAAATAAATAAATACATCAAGAATGCCAAAGAAAATAAATTCTTTTTTTTTTTTTTTTTAAACTCGATACGAATTTAAATTTAAACTTAAACGGTTTTTTTCTTACTAATGGTAGAGTATATAACAAAACAAAATAAAAATAATTTTTGACGAATGAATTGATTGACAAGAGGATTAAAACTCTTTGTAAATAATAAACCACCATTTTGCTTAAATAAGAAACGTTAACAGGTGAAAAATAATAATAATAATAATTTTTTGTAAGATTCAAAATTTCGTGACGTCATGTGTAATAATAATAATAATAATTAAAAACCACCGATAAGTAAAAACTTGATATTGACAAATGAATAAAAAAAAACAATTACCTTGAATAATTATTATAATTCATATAGAAATAAAATATTATTATTATCAGTATAAACTTTCACTTTATGAAGAGAGAGAGAGAGAGAGAGAGAGAGGGAGACATTTTATTGCAAAAGTGAAATTTTTTTTTTTTACAATTAATATTTTCTTGTTTTTTTGATGAAAAAAAAAAATAAATAAATAAAAATTTTATTTTTTGTCCAAATTCAAATAGTGGTTGAAACATTTTATTATATTAGTGCCAGGTAGTCAATCATGTTGAAAATACCTTTCAAGGTTGTTGAAATGAATAGTAGTAGTAGTATAAAAAAAAAAAAAAAAAAAAAAAAATTGAAGGCCGATCAAAAACCGCACACCATCATTCTATTACATGAAGAAAAATTAAATTTTGAAGAATAAAAAAAAAAATCATAACTAATTTATATTTGTGTAATCTTGGTTCCCTCCCCCTCCCCCTCCCCCCCAACCTGTCTTTTTTTTTTAAATAATTTTTTTTTAAAAATAAAATCGTTATTTCGTTTATAAGAATTAAATAAACGTCTTTAATTTTACTTAATTATTATTATTGAATAAAAGAAAATAAAGCAATTAAATTAGCATACAAAACAATATGGTGAAATATTTATTTTTCATTGTAAATTAATCATGTGTTATCATTAAACAAACACTAAAGTTGAAAAGTTTTTTTTTTTAATTTTTATTAATTACGTAAGTTGTGCGTAATTGAATTATGAAAAGAAAGAAAAAGAATGAAAAAATTGTCACATTTAAAATAAATAGTCATTCTAAGAATTATATTATGAGTAATGCAATTAAAATCTAACATGTAATTAAAAATTTTTTTTTTTTTTTTTTATATAAGGATTTAATGTGTGAAAGCTAATAGAAAATAATTAAAGTTAGTTATGTGCAAATATAGAGGAAGTATATAATATTATTTTTACTAAGAACAAATAAAAGTACAATTAAATAAATTAACAATAAAAGTTTATCAATTATAAGTCGTCGTCAGTGTCTTGTTAAAAATGTAAAACGAATTAACAAAATTTTATATATATATATAAGAAATTTTATCTAAATTTTTTGAAAAAATGATTTTACTTACTTAGTCAGACATTTGCCATCAATGATTATTTGTTGCTTCTTCGTACATAATAATATTACACACCAAACACTTATGTTCTATTCAAATAAACCCACGGGCACTACATGGCCTTTGATGAATACGGTTTAACGATTCCTCATAGGATTAATACACAAACGTAGCTCTTTTTTTTTTTTCCATTCGGTGTAATTACGAATACAGGTTGACCAACGCATGAAAAGTTATGCCATGGTGGTATTTTGCTGGAATTTTTATTTTTATTTCGGTAATTTTTCGCTTCAAAGTTGGCAACTTTAACTTAAGCTATTTCCCGTCTATCGATGGATAGACTTATTTAATCTTATAGTCACAATGAATTATTATTATTTATTTAATCGTTAATTATGGCAAACGTCAAAAGTTTTAGAGTTTACAAGCATTTAAAAATATTATTTTTTAATGAAATTAATTGTAAAGTTGTTTAATCGTAAAAATATTTTGGCATTTCATTTAAAAATACGATGAAGATAAAATTATTTATTGTGAATTTAAAACTAATTTTTTCAAAGTTTATCGCAAGGGAATGAAAACAAAAGAAAAACGCAGCTTTGGCTCCAAAATACTTTAGAAGTTTTAAAATTTTATGTATTTAATTTAAAAGTTTTTTTTTTTTTTTTTTTTTTTTGATTTTTTATTTAGACTTCTATATTTGAGAAATATTTTTTTAAAACTGATAAAATTGCATTTTATTAAAACTGATGAAAAGAATTAGGAAAATGTTTAGGTTGATTGTAAAAAAAAAAAAAAAAATTAAAAGAAAGGAAATAAATAATAAAACGAAAATTAACATTGGAGAAAATTTTTTTTATTTTTTAAATATATAATTTTTACAAAATAAAAACTCGTTTAAATTATTAAATAATTATAATAAAATTAAAAAAATTTGTTTTTCGACGAGAAAATTCTTCGTAAAAAGCTCCTGAAAGAGTAAAATCATATTTTGACATAATTAATAAACTTTAATTAATAACAATTAACTGTAATGCAAATTTATATTTAAAAAAAAAAGAGACTTTCTTTTATATTTGTATAATATGAAAAATTTGACAGTTTTAATAATAATTCAATTTTAAAAAAAAGTTTTTTTTTACGCCTTAAAAAATCTTTTTATGCAGAAGCGAAAATAAATTAATTTATAATTTAAATTGACAGCTAAAGTTTTTTAAGGATTGTAATCAATAAAATTTTTTTGATAAGAAAGCCAATGCTGTCTTTTCTTGGAAAAAGATGCGCAGCCCGAGGTAAATTTACGTTTCAATCTGCGCTTACGATACACTTACTTTGTTCTCCCGATTTTTCCCTAGGTGGGTTCCGTAACTGTGATAGAAATTAAAAGTATCGTAATTATATACATGAGTTATTTAATTGATCGTCGTTTCGGGAAAATAATCATTTATTTAGTTTTAAATAAAAGTGCTTAATTTATTTATAAAGTTTAATCAACGTATTTAAAAAATGATGAAAAAATATGCTTCAAAATACAGTGTGGGTTGGTGCTCGCCAGTATTACACGAATTACATTAACATTTAAGCGTCACTTTAACTCGGGTCGCCATTTTTTCGGCTTTTAATTCGAGTCAAATTCGTTAGATATTTTCTAATATTAAAAGCTTAATTTTCAATTCGTATAGACTGTATTATTTTAAAGGCTCAAAAAAAAAAAAAAAATTTTTTTTAAGTTAAAAAAAAAAAAAAAAACATCTTTTAAAATGGTCCGCCATACCTGGAATTAGCACGGATGTGTAAGTTCTACCCTGGGCAAGGTTACCTGCTTTCATCAAATGTATGGTTCATTTTAAAGGTGAGGTGGTGATACATTATCTGAATTTTTTAAAATAAAATAAAATAAAAAAATAAATAATAATAATAATAATAATAATAAAATGCTTAAGTGTAAAAAATTTTTAGTGCTAAGTGAATTGCGTCAATTTTTATTTAAAATTATTAGTAGGTGTTGACATGAATGGTTTTTATGGATTATTCAGAATAGCAAGAACTTATATTGAAGAAATTTTTTCGAAGGTCAATGAAAAATATTTTAGTTTACGGTGAGTTTTTTTTTTTTTTTTTTTACATTCCTTAAATTTAATAAACCATATGTAAAGTTTTAAATTTTTAAATTACTACACCACCACCACCACCACCGTATAATTGACCTAATCCGTATTATGTTCCGTTTAAAAAAAAAAATTATTATTCACTCTCATAGAATTTTCTTTTTTCTATTTATAAAATATCAGGATTTAAAAAAATTTTAAGCATACATAGTTATTCATTTTTATTAATAATTGAAATTTGATTTTTTTTTGTAAAATTACTAAATTATGTCAATAATTACAGGAAAGCGGAATCATTACAAAATTGTTTGTTTAAAAAAAATTTTAATTTATTACTCGAGATAACAAATATTGAAATTTAGAAAAAAAAATTAAATTGTTTAAAGTGAATTTATTTCAATGGTATTTTTTCAACAACATAAAACCACAAATTTTCTCTCTATAGTTAAAATTAATAGATATTTTTAATAATTAATAGTGCGACAAACAATGCACACTTTCTTTTTTATTTAAAAAAAAAATTATTTTTTAATTTGAATTTTGTGATAAATTTTTTTTATCGTTTAAAAGGATTTGAAAATTTTTCAAGTGGAAAAATCAGTCTGATTATCATACTTTAAATTAAAATAAACATATATATTTTTTTTATAATATATATGCAATGCTAATGATAAAATTAACATATATATTTTTATGGAGTGCGATTACAGGTCACAATTTTTTGAATAATTAATATATATATTTTGTAATTGCATATTATTTTAAGCAACACTAATTATTTATTTTACTCAATCGCAATCATTAATAGCAAGCAAGCAAGCAAGCAAGCAAGGAATCTTTTAAATAATTAAGTAAATATTTTTTTTTTTTTTTTTTTGCTTTACATGCTTCGTTGAACTATTATAAAAATTGTCAATTTCGAATGTAGGTCAACAAATTATGAATTGTAAAAATTTAAAAACATTACCACCACTTTATTATGATAAATTTATAAGCATATTCATATTCACTATAATTATAATTAAATTTAAAACACTGGTCACACAAATGGTCACAAATGTTAAGCGATGTGAAAAAAAAAAAAAACACAAATGACACGAAATAGCATTTATTAAATTCTCCATTACATATATATATATATATATATAAAATTATTAAATGAATCAAAGTGAATTTAAGTGAAAATGATAAAAAAAAAAAAAAAAAAAAAAAATTTAAAGGTTCATAACACAGAACCAGAATGCTATCGATAATTTTTCAATAATGGGGGTTACAAAATTTTTATAATGAAATAATAATAATAATAAATTGTTGTTTCAAATATGTAAAAAACTTATTTTCATGTAATACTTGAAAAATTATATTTTCACAAATGTGCAGCAGATAAAATACCAGTTTTTAATTACTAAAAATTAAATTTTTTTATTGATTATTCATTCTCACCAAAGTTGAAATTTGTCGGTTTTAAGATCATAAATAAATAAAAAATTATTATTTATTATTATTATTATTATTATTATTATTATTATTATTATTATTATTATTATTAATTATTATTATTATTATGGGAAAATAAAATAAAACGATAAAAAATTAAATTTTTAAACGATAAAAAAAAAAAAAAAAAATTCATTTAATAAATTATCCACGTATATTAATAAGTAATGAAGTTTTTTATATTTTTTGTTTGTTTTAAGTACTGCCAACTTGAAAGGAATTTAAAAAAAAAAAAAAAAAAAAAAAACTTTTTACATGCAATGGCGTTTTTTTTTTTTTTTTTTTTTTTTTCCCTTTTTAAAAAATTGGTTGCTTTCTTTCGTTTTGCAATAGGAATCCCGTTAAAAAAGAAAAAAAAAAGGAATAGGAAATAATAAAATAAATCGGTTATAAAGAAAAAAAAAAAAAAAAAACCTATTTATACCCTTTTGGCTTTCTAATAACAAAAAAAAAAAAAAAAAAACTTATTTTCGTATTTAAAATACCCATTATTACAATTTCCTTTTTCTTTTTTTCCTTTTTTTTTTTTTTTTTTTTTTTTTTTAAGGGAAATTACCTCGGGTCAATTTAAGATAGACTTGCCTAAATCATAAAAAAAAAAAAAAAAAAATTTAAGTTAACGTTAATAAGTATCATTTAAATTCTTTATTTTTAAATTAAAAAAAAATGTCGACGATAAAGTATAAATAAAATATATAAATATCGAAAATGGGAGTTTATGGGGGAAGTACATACATAAAATTAAAATTTATCGAATTTTTATATTAAAAAAAATAATAATAATAATAATGTTTTAATAATACGAATCTTCCCCCTAACGACTTCTTCCCCCTCTGTAAAAATTGAAAATTAAATTTTTTTTTTTGGTTTTTTTTTGGTTTTTTTTTCATCTTTTCTTTTATATGTATAAAAGAGACTATTATTGTTGAATTTAAAAAAAAAAAAATTTTTTTTAATAACGTTGAGATTATTTAAATATATTAAAAAAAATGTTTTATAAGTCTTCTTGTAGCAATCATTCATCGTTTGTGTTGATGTTTATGGTTGTTGTTGTTGTTGTTGTTGTTGTTGTTTTTAATTTAAAAATTGTATCAATTTCAATTATAGAAAAAGGGGAAATCACAAATTTAGATTTCTATTCGATTTTTTTTTTTTTTTATGTTTGTCACAGCATGCATTCTATATATATATATATATATATATATATATATATATATATATAATATTATTTTATTTAAAAGTAAAATTTATTTAAAAATTAAAATAAAAACGTTTTTGACGTTAAAATATAAAAAAAATTGTCGCAAAATAAATTTAAATTAAAAATTTTTTCAAAAAAAAAAAAGTTTTTCATAAATTTTAATTAAAATACAAGAGTAAACACATATTTTTTTTTTTATGATTATATATTGTATGAAAGTATATAATTAAAAAATATTTATTTTTAGAATTTCTTTAAAAAGTCTTTTTTTTTTTTTTCGTAATTTAAATTTGTAATGTACGTTTTAATATTATTATTATTATTATTACTTTCTTTTCGTCTTATAATTTCTTATTTTTTTTTTTTTTTTCAAACGGTCACCAAATATTAAAAAAGCTTAAAAGGGAATTGTTTGCTTAAAGGAAATGATTTTGTTAATTTTATTAATTTTTTTTTTTTTTTTCTGTTACAGATTATAATGTGACCAAGTGCCTGTAAAGGTGTAACAAACTGGAGTCGAATAAAAATGAAGAAGATGGTGACGATGATGTTGACGTTGCTTGGCGGGTTTGGTTTGATCTCGCCGACTCGTTGCACCATCATCAAATCGTTCGCCGATGAGCAAATTGAAAAATTCAATCATCTTGTCGTTGATAAAAATACGGGGCGAGTTTTTATCGGAGCCATAAATAAATTGTACCAACTTTCGCCCGATTTAGAGTTGGTCATATCGGAATCGACGGGTCCGCATGAATATTCGTCTCAGTGTTCGGTATTGGATTGTCTCCCGACCATAGTTAAAAAATTAACGGATAACGTGAACAAAGCTCTCGTCATCGATTACACTACAAGTCGGTTAATTGTGTGCGGAAGTCTTTTTCAGGGAACATGTTCGGTACGAAACCTTCACAACATATCCGACGTGGTTCAATCGGTAAAAGAAGCCGTGGTCGCGAGCAACAAAACGGCGTCAACCGTGGCATTCATAGCTCCGGGACCGCCGAACCCTCCCGTGACTCAAGTCATGTACGTGGGAGTGACGTATTCGGGAGGGAATTCTCCCTACAGCTCAGAAGTACCTGCAGTTTGCTCTCGAAGTTTAGATCCGAACAAAATGTTTACGATAGCCAAAACGGCCGTGACCACGGGGACTAGAATGTTTGTCAATTCCTTAGCTCGAGAGCGGTACCTTATAAATTACGTTTACGGTTTTAGTTCGGGTGGTTTCAGTTATTTTTTGACCAATCAAATGAAATCGACTCAAGCGTCACCGTTTATATCAAAGTTAGTACGAATTTGTCACGACGATCCCAATTATTATTCGTATACCGAAATACCGATCGAATGTACGACGACGACGACCGGAAAATCGGAAAAGATTAAAAATTTCAACTTGGTACAGGCAGCTTACGTTGGGAAACCCGGTTCGGATTTGGCCGCGGATTTAGGCATCACCGCTCAAGACGACGTTCTTTTTGCCGTTTTTTCAGAAACGGACCTAAGCGAAGGAGAAACCTCGAGCAAACCCGCTCCCTCGAGCGGTCTATGCGTTTACACTTTGAAAAGCATTCGAAGGAAATTTATGGAAAACATAAAGACTTGCTTCGAGGGTAAAGCCAACAGGGGTCTGGATTTCGTATCGACCGGTCACCATTGCGTTCCAACGGTAAGTTTATTTATTTTCCTTTACACATATATTAGTTCATTTTTGGGTAAAATTCATTTAAATTTCACGACGACTCGTCCCATATTTTGTTTGTTTATATAAAATTGTTTAATTTCTATTTGTTTAAATTTGTTTTTAAACTCGAAACTTTCACTTTATATAAAGCTTTTTAATTACTACCTCGCGTTTCGTCTAAAAAAAAAAAAAAAAAATTATACCATTCAGAGAGAGAGAGAGAGAGATATAATAAAATCGACATTAAGTTATCTGTAATACATCAGATTTACCTTGCGGTGTTTAAACTAGGAAATTACTATAATATATATATATATATATTTCAAATATTATTTAAAAAAAATAAAAGCGGTATCGGCGTTCTTTGATAACAAATTTAATTCAAACGGTTCGCTTTGGGTATTCTTTTCTCTCTCTTAACTTTAAATTACACGAGTTCATAAATAAAAAAAAAGAAAAAAAAAACATGGCAGTTGAAAGTATGAAAAACTTTTATTTATTATTTGTCTTTTCTTTCTTTTTTTTTTTTTTAAATTCGAAGAACTTTAATAATTATTTGAATGCTTTAAATTTTTCATTTATTTGTTTATTATCATTATTATCATTAATCGTATTTTTTTCACGTGCTCGTTAAAAAGCAAAAAAAAAATTAGGTTTTTAGTTTATTTTGGCTCTGTGATTTTCACGTGAGGAGCGTTTTTATTTATTATTGGTTTTTCCTTTTATTTATCTCCTCGGTTTATTTTTGTTAAAATAACACATAGCTCTGGATTATTTTTAAAAAGAAAAAAGATGGAGTCAGTCAGGTGACGGAGTTGGTTTTGTTATACACCTAATTAGACTAGATAATTTTTTACTAGATAAAGAGAAAGGAAAAGACACGAAAATTGCTTTTTAAAATTAAAATATAAATAGAAATTTAAATTTTTATCCGTATTTTTTCGTTCTTTCGTTTGTTTGTTTGTTTGTTTGGTTGTTTGTTTGTTTGTTTGTTGGCTCTCGTTGAAAGTAGGAAAATGTAAAGATTCATTGTGATGAATCAGATTTTATTTGAATTATCTGATTATACGCGAAAGGCTAGGCAATATATATATTATTTGTCATAATCACGTGTTATTATAAATAAGGAAATTTTAACATTTTAATTTTTTTTTTTTTTTTTTTTTTTTCTATTCATTGCTAATTTTCAAAAAAAAAAAAAAAAAAAAAAAAAAAATATGATTCCAAAAATAATAATTATTGGTTGTTGTTGTTGTTGTTGGGAGGGTTTCGGGAAGAATATTTCAAACAGAAAGAGAAAATGAATTTGCCAACAGGAGAATTTAAAAAAAAAAAAAAAAAAAAAAATGCGGGTCGAAACTAATTTAGATTTTTTTCTAAATCATAAATTTTAAAAAAAAAAAAAAAGCAAATGTATTGTGTGACCTTTGCCCCCCCCCTCTCTCTCTCTCTCGGTTTTATTTTTTTCGATAGAAACTAATAAATAAACCTGCGTAAAAAAAAAAAAAAAACTCGTAATGGCTTCTTTTTTTATATTTTTTTATTACAATAATTATAATTTTTTTTTTATCACTCGCGTACACAGTTTTTCCTCAAAAGAGAGAAAAAAAAAATAAAAAATAAATAAATTATTATAATGAGTACCTTATTATTATTATTATTATTATTTGAAGGAGAGAGAGAGAGAGAGAGATAAAAGTAAAATTACGAAGAGAAGTTTCATAATGCCCTTTTGACTATTCGTTTTTTTTTTTTTTTTTTTTATTACGAAATTTTAATAATAATAATAATAATTTCAATAATAAATTTTTGTTCTTTTTCTTTCCCCCTCCCGCCTACCCCTCCCCCCTTCGTACTTTATGTAAATGTATCTACGGTCGATTTATAATAAAAATAAATAAAATATATATTTATTGTGTAAAAAATTGTGCTGCATACGTATACAACATAAATTATTTACAAAGTTAAATACTTGTAATTTTCGAACTCGATATATCGAATAAAATAATGATGATAATAATAATAATAATAATAATAGCAACCGAGAGCATATATTTTATTTATTTATTTATTTTATTAAATTTTTATTTTATGATTTTCCTTGCGAATGAGTTGCAATGCGATTGTGGTTATTATAGCTTTTCTTTCTCTTTTCTTTTTTCTCTTTTCTTTCTCTTGGATTTTGTTTTTTTTTTAAAATTTTTTTTACTCAAAAGAATCGTATTTCGTATAATCGTATGTGTGTGTGCGTGTATGCGTGCGTGCGTGTTTAAGTTTGAATATAAAAGGAAACGGATGTTGATACCATTTTTTTTTATCATCGTATTTTCGTAAGATATTTTTTTAAATATTTTTTATGTATGTATGTATTTATTAATTATGGCGACTTCCCTTAAAAATCTAGCTAGAGCTGAGCTATCATCAAATTAATGTTTTTTTTATTTAATTTTGGCGGTTGGAAAAGTGAAATGTTTAGGGGAAAAAACGAAAAAAAAGTTAGAGAATGCGGTAAAGCTGTGGATGAATGAATGAATGAATGAATGAATGGAATGAATGACACGAGACGGAAGAAATAAGTGAGTTATTATTATTATTATTATTATTATTATTATTATTATTATTATTATTATTATTATTTGTTTTTATATTATTTAATTTGCACACGAGAATAATGAACGTTTTTTTTTTTTATTTGAGATTTATAAAATGGAAAATTTAATTAAATTAAGAAAGATTTTTTTTTTTTTGTATATATAGAATATATAATTAATTTTGCAAATGTTCTTCACTATTTTTTTTTTGTTTTTTGGGGGGGGAGAAAGGGGAGGGGAGGGGAAATATTAGTAAAAGAGAAAAGTTTGAGCTTCCCAAGAGGTTCCTGATATTAAGCTTTGTAATTCGGTTTGTGCGGGACGCGCGCGCTGCACAGCTGGTCGAAGCTTTCATCTTCAGGCTCCAAGCTCGGAAGATCAATAAAAGGAGGAGGAGGAGGATAGCTGAATTTTCTTTAACTCCCTTTTGCATCTTTTCCTTTTCTTTTACTTTTTCCCTCTCTTCCCCTCTTCCCTCTCTCTTTTCCTTTTTTTTTCGCATCTTTCTTGTACTTATTTAACTTCAGGTATTTTCCTTTTCATTCACATAAATTTAAAATTTAAAAATTTTCAAACTTTTTTTTTTTTTTTTTTTTTTTTTTTTTGTTAAATTTACAAAAATCATTAATGACAAACATTGACACAACTCGTCATATCCAAGTGAAAAACTAATATGATTATGTTTTGTTTCGGTTAGTTATACGACTTTAACATGCTTTCCATGGTTTTCTTTTTCTTTCCATCCATCCATTTTGCCCACATTTTAATGTGTTTTTCCTTTCCTTTTCCTTTTAATGTTTTTTTTTTTTTTTTTTTTTTCAATTGAAGGAAGAAGAATTTTAGTATCATCATGAAAATTTTTTTTTTTTTTGTAAAGTTTTGCTAAAGTTTGAGAATTTTTTAAACTTTAAATTAATGTTTATTCGTTTGTTTGTTTGTTTGTTTGTTTTCTAGAAATTGCAAAGCATAAGCGAAGATTTTTGCGGTTTAGATGTTAATACTCCTCTGGGTGGTGAATCACCCATTCAGACAGAGGCAGCTTTAGCTTTTAATGATCTTTTAACGGCAGTTGCGGCTACTTCGACTGGAGATTACACCGTCGTATTTTTGGGAACGGGAAATGGACACCTGAAAAAGGTAAGCAAGCAAGCAAGCAAGAATTAAATCTTTCCTTTTCATTAAATTACAAAAAAAAAAAAAAAAAAATGATTTGAATTTTTTTATATAATTGAATGGAATGGAATGATTGAAAAAAAAATTTTTTTTTTTTTGGTTTGTTTTTTTTTTGAAATAGTTTTGCCGCACCCAGCATTTGGGATGGAAAAAAATTAAAAGTTTTGATGCATTTTTGAAAATTATTTAATTCTTTAATTAATTATTATTTAGTGATATGATGAGAATGAAAAAATTATAAAATAACAACCGCCACCGCCATTACCGGTATTGTAAATCTCTCTCTAAAAAAAAAAAATTTTTTTTAAAATAATACTTAAAGGTCGTCGTTGAGGGTTCGTCATCGGCTTTACAATATGGAGATGAAATAATTGATGAAAATTCGGCAACGAATCCGGATTTGTATTTTGATGCTCAGCAAATACATTTGTACGTGATGACGGAGAGAAGAGTGTCAAAAGTAAAAGTGCAAGAATGTAGCGTTTATAAAACTTGTTGGGACTGCCTTAATGCCAAAGATCCATATTGCGGATGGTGTTCTCTAGAAAACAAGTAAGGTTTTTCACATTAAGTAATAATAATAATAATAATAATAGAGAAACAATTTTGAAAAAAAATTTTATTTATTATTATTATTATCATCGTTATCGTCGTTGGTTAATATGAAAATTGCTGTTTATTTAACACACACACACACACACACACACACATGTAACAAAAAGAGAAAAAGTTTTAAAAGATTATTAAAGGAATAATATCAATCTAAAATTTAACTGTATAACTTTGGGTTGGTGGTATTAAGTTCAAATTCAAACCTCCTCTTTAGATCTTTTTTTTTTTTTTTTTCTTTTCTTTTCTTTTAATATTCTGATTTTATCATCCTTAATAGTTTTTTTTTTTTCTTCTCTTCTCTTCTTCTTCTTCATTATAAAGTCAACACACGTATATATTATGGTGGAGACTATTTAAATACATGAGCAATTTGAAGAAATGACTCAACTCGAATATTATTACTTACTATTGGTAATAATAATAATATTGACGTAAAAGCTCAAAATGGATTTTTTGTATGATGGTGTGTGTGTGCGTGTGTGCGTGTGTGTGCATGGTTAAAATTAGATGCATTGAATCGAAAATAAAATTTAAATAAGCGTCCAAGAAAACTTAAATATGCGATTATTGTTTTATCACGTAATCATAATTTTAATTATATTTTCGTGCATAGAAAAAAAAAATTATTATTATTATTATTATTATTACGTGAATGTATTCAATTTTTTTTCATTTTTTTTTCATTTTCTTTTTGGGTTTTCGAATGTATTTAAAATTTACTTTCCGTACTTGCCTACATAATAATAACGTTTTTTTTTTGTATTGTAAAAATTGATGGTTGTTCAATTATTTTATTTACAAATGTAATTTTTTTTTTTTTCAAAAATTATTTTAGATGTAGCTTGAGAAGCGATTGTCAAGATGCTGCTAAGGATCCATTATATTGGATATCATATAAAAGTGGAAGATGTACGACCATAACTACAGTCACACCGAATCAACTTCAACGAACCACTGCCAGAACGGTTGGTTATACATATAGTTTATATATATTGTAAAATATTTACTTAGAAAAGAAAAGTTGTTCTGGGCAAACGTTTAATTAGGTTTTTCCCATTTAAAGTTCAAATTTAGGTCAAATTTTTACGTAGTTAAAAAAAAAAAATAAATAAATAAATGCATAAAGAATTTATGTGTTTATTATTTTTATTGTTATTTATTTATTTTTTTATTTAAAAAAGTTTATTCATTATAATAAAATATTAATTTTTTATCGGCCCCTCCCCGCGCCCGCCCTTAGAAAAAAAAATTATTGTTTGATTTTATTATTATTATTTTTTTTTTTTTTTTAGCTTGAATTGGTGATTGATAACCTTCCCACATTGCCTGGACAATTTCTTTGCGCTTTTACTGCTCTTGATAAAGTTCTCATAACAAATGCTACGAGAAAATCTTATGGTGTTAATTGTACGACGCCTCGAACTGATTTACTTCCTTCCATACCGGCTGGACAGCGTAAGTTTTACTTTACTCTTGCTTCTTGTCTTTAAAATTGAAATGAAGTTGATTTAATTTAATTTTAATTATTTTTCAGATCATTTTGTATCACGTTTATCAGTTCGAATGACTTCTGGTCCAGATTTTGTACAAACGAATTTTACATTTTTCGACTGCAACACTTACAGTTCCTGCACTCAGTGCGTATCGTCAATGTTTCCCTGTGATTGGTGTGTCGATGGTCACAGGTGCACTCACGATACGGCGGAAAATTGTAGAAATGATATCCTCGTTACCGGAGTTAGCGTGAGTACATTTACAATGACGTGATCATTAGGTATCAAAAAAAAAAAAAATTAAAATTAATTTTTGTAAATTTTATAGAGGATCGGTCCCAGCTATAGGAGTGGCCCAGGATTTTGTCCAACTATTAACGCTACTGCAGAAGGCTCTCCAGAAATTTTGGCTCCGTCCGGTATGAAGAAAGTTATCAAAGTTAAAGTTCATATTATAGGAGTAAGTTTGTAACATTTGTATATGTTTATTATCGAGTTTTTTTTTTTTTTTTTTGTTTAATTAAATACGTAATTTAAATTTAATTTTAGCAATTCATTGTTCAAACTCGTTTCGTCTGTCAATTCAATATCGAGGGAAGAGTGACTCACGTTAACGCCCGTCTACTCGGTGATACCATTTACTGCGAGAATATGGAATTTTCTTACACTTCAAGAGCTCCTAACATAACGGTTCCTTTTGCTGTCATTTGGGGAGGATCAAAACCTTTGGATAATCCTGATAACGTTCACAGTAAGTTTTTTTTAATTGATTTTTTTTTTTGAGAAAGATCGACAGCCCGATTTCGTAAATTTTATTTTTAATTTTAATTTTTCAATTTTCAGTTGTTATTTACCGCTGTAGAGATATGGCTGACAATTGTGGAATGTGTTTGGCTCTGTCGGAAAAATACGAGTGTGGATGGTGTCAAAGCGCAGATAGATGTGAAGTTAAGGATCAGTGCGATCAAGGAAGTGGAGTATGGTTGGATCGAGAACAAACTTGTCCGAATCCCGAGGTGTACGAATTCGAACCAATGATGGGACCGTGGGAAGGTGGAACAAACATAACCATTCGCGGAATAAATCTGGGAAAATCTTTTCAAGATATTTACGGTGGAGTCATGGTGGCTGGCGTTCAATGTGAACCGTATAAAGAACTCTATATAAAAACGAAAGAAATAATTTGTAAAGTAGATGGGCCCGGAAGTAGCAAACCCCGGAGTGGTCCTGTGATTGTAAAAGTCGAAGATTTCAGGGGCGAATCAAAATCTAATTATAATTTTGTCGATCCTCAAATATATGGAATCAGTCCAACGTTTGGTCCTAAATCGGGAGGCACGGTTCTTAGAATAAAAGGGAAATTTATGAACGCCGGAAGTAGAACTTTAGCTTTTATCGATGAGCTTCCTTGTGAAATCAACAGGTAGGTTTTTAAGATTAAATCTAACTTTTTCTTTTCTTTTAATGATTTATCTTTTTTTTTTTTTTTGTCCAAAATTACATTTCATTCATAATTTTCAGCACAAGTTCTGATGAGGCTATTTGCATCACGAGTTCATCTGATAAGCAAAGAACCGGAGCTTTAAGAATGAAGTTTGATAAAGGTGATCGATATTTTGACAAAGGCTCATTCGAATACGTTGAAGATCCAACAATCGAATCCGCAGAATCGGGTCCTCTAAGTCAGGTATGGTTTGATTTTTTGCAAAACAACAAACAAAATTTAGTAGGTTTTATTTACGGTAAATAAACTAAATTTTATATATTTTTTTTTTTTTTTCAGTTAAAGATACCAAAAGGAATTCCTGCCGGGGGTATTAAAATTTCTGTTGTGGGGAAAAACTTCGTGAGCATTCAAAATCCCCAGATGTATGTTTATTACGATAATAAAAAGTTTGTCAGCGTAAGTTATTTACTAATGATAAATTATATTTAAAACAGCCATTAAAATATTTCTTAAAAATTTGGTTTTCATCCACGTAAAAAAAAAATAATAATAATAATAATAATTTATACTTAATTGTAAATATTTTATTTTAGGATTGCACTGTACTATCTAATACTAACATGCAATGCTCATCACCTCAAATACAAGTTCCAAACGATGTTGTTATTGATCCAGATCAACCTTTACCGTTGCTATACGGGTTTCACATGGATAAAGTATTAGGCGTTCAAAATCTTTCAGTCAAACAAGGGTATCCCCCGTTTTCATTGTATCCCAATCCCGTTTACGAGCCGTTCGATGAAGAAATAAAGCACTATAAAAGTGATTACCTAACAATTAATGTAAGCAAATGAATTTTTTTTTTTTTTTTGACATCATGATTGATTGAATTAAAAAATTATTAAAATTTATTAAAATGTTTACGAATGTTATCAGGGTCAACATTTGGATAGAGCTTCTCAAGAAACTGACGTGTCGGTTCAAATTGGTAGTAGCGTTTGTAATGTGACATCACTTTCGAGGCAACAACTTACTTGCCGTCCACCCGAAACCCAACCCCCGCCCGTGGATGCCGAAGGAACTTCTGATCAGCATAGTCTTCCAGAAGTTGTGGTATTTGAATTTTAAAAATTTTCAGTTTTTTTTTTTTTTTTTTAAAGAACACAAAATTTTCAATTTTTCAATGTTTTGATTAATGAAATTTCCCATCATTGAAGGTTATCGTCGGCGGATCCTTACGTTATAAAATAGGAAAACTAAGTTACACATCACTCACTGGGAGCGCAGGGCCGTTAACCAAGCCTACTGTAATTGCAATAGTAGTTGTTATTTTGGTCATTTTTGTGATTTTCTTGTGCTTTTTGATCGCGTACAGAAGGAAATCCACCGAGAGTAGCAGAGTGTTGAAAAATATGCAAGAACAAATGGATATTTTGGAATTGAGGGTAGCCGCAGAATGCAAAGAAGGTAAATTTATCATTATTATTATTCTAAGAAAAACTTTTGTGAAAATAAAATGAAGAGATCAGACACCACGTGCATATTAAAATTTTATTTGTGTATATGTTAAATGACTATTTATTTCTCGTTTAGCTTTCGCCGAACTTCAAACCGAAATGACTGACGTAACGGGAGATTTAACTTCCGGTGGAATACCATTTTTAGATTATCGTTCTTACGCGATGAAAATATTATTTCCAAATATGGAAGATCACGCAGTTCTCCAGTTGGAGCGCTCCGAACTTCATCATAAAGAAAAAGCTTTAAGGATTTTCGGTCAACTCATAATAAATAAAACGTTTCTTTTACTTTTCATCAGAACTTTGGAAAGTAATCGTTATTTTTCCATGAGAGACAGGTAAGATGAAGATATAAGGTATAAGATCCCAAAAATTTATTTAAAAATATTTAAATTATATTTAATTATCTTTTCAACAGAGTAAATGTTGCTTCTTTGATCATGGTGACGCTTCAAGGTAAATTAGAATATTGTACGGATATTTTAAAAACTTTGTTGGCAGAACTCATTGAAAAATGCATGGAAGGAAAAAGTCATCCAAAGCTTCTTCTCAGAAGGTATAACTTTTTTTTAAACAATTTTATAAAATTAAATCTTGTGGGCTTTTTAATTGAAAATTCTTTTTTTTTTTTTTTTTTTTAGAACGGAAAGCGTTGCTGAAAAAATGCTCTCTGCTTGGTTTACGTTCCTTTTATATAAATTTCTTAGAGAATGCGCTGGTGAACCTCTTTACATGCTCTTCAGAGCGGTGAAGCAACAAGTGGATAAGGGTCCCGTCGATGCCATCACATCGGAAGCCCGTTATTCTCTTAGCGAAGAAAAGCTTATACGACAGTCCATTGATTATAAACCAATGGTTGGTCGGATTTACATTTTACATTTAATTACAAAAAAATAATAATGATAATGAATAAAACACTTTTTTTTTTAGACGGTTTTTGTGTCAATATCACAGCAAACTATTTTCTCCGGAGGTCTTGACCCGAACACGGAAAACGTACCCGTCAAAGTTTTAGATTGTGATACGATATCACAGGTCAAAGAAAAAGCTCTCGATACCATATACAGAGCAATACCTTATAGTCAACGTCCAAGAAAAGATGATTTAGATTTAGGTACGTAAAAAAAAATTTTTTTTTGATGCAAACACTCGCATGCAGTAAAAAAATTTACACGATTAACGTAAATTTTTTTTTTTTTAAATTTAGAATGGAGAACGGGTACCTCTGGAAGGTTAATATTATACGATGAAGATACGACAACAAAAACAGAGGGAGAATGGAAGAAAAGAAATACTTTAAATCATTATAGAGTAAGATTAAATTAAAATTTTTTTTTTTTTTTTGGCAGGGTGAAGTAGAAATAGGACGTCAAAAAAATAATTAAATTAAAATTGAAATTTTGAATTTTTCCAGGTTCCGGATGGTGGAATGTTGAATCTAGTCTCAAAACAATCGTCTATGTATAATTTAACTATATTATCAGATAAAACGGATAAATCACACAAATACGAAACGTTAAATTCGTCGAAATATGCAGCGGCGAGTCCGCCATTAAGTCGAGCAACTTCGCCGCTCAATCATGACCACGAAGGAGGTATCAAGGTAAGAAATAATTTTTTTTTTTTTTTTTTTTTTTTTTTTCATTTTTCTTTTTATTTTGGGGAGTTTAATTTTTTTTTTTTTTGTTTTTTGTTTTCAGATATGGCATTTAGTAAAACACCACGATAACGATCCTCAAAAAGAAGGTGAAAGAGGAAATAAAATGGTTTCAGAAATTTATTTAACTCGACTGCTGGCTACAAAGGTATTAAATAATGATTTCGAAAAATTATTGGAAATCTTTTGCTGATTGGTTAATATTTTTTTTGCGTTCGTTTAATTAGGGAACCCTTCAAAAGTTTGTGGACGATCTTTTCGAGACAATCTTTAGCACAGCTCACAGAGGTAGCGCACTTCCCCTGGCTATCAAATACATGTTCGACTTTTTAGACGATCAAGCTTTGCTTCACGGCATAACGGATCCGGAAGTAGTTCACACATGGAAAAGTAATAGGCAAGTATCGTTTCCCTTATTCTTTTCTATTTTCTCCCAAATATTTACCAACGATGATAATAATTTTATTTTATTTTATTTAGCTTACCGTTAAGGTTTTGGGTTAACTTGATAAAAAATCCCAATTTCGTATTCGACATTCACAAATCAAATATAGTCGATTCTTGTTTGTCGGTTGTCGCGCAAACTTTTATGGATTCTTGTTCAACTTCTGATCACAGGCTAGGTAAAAATGAAAATTATTTTTTTTTATATATTTACTTTGCTGCTGCTGCTGCTGCTGCTGCCGCGCGTAAAAAATTTTCAACGTAACGTAAATGATTTAAAAAAAAAATAAAATTTTCAGGGAAAGATTCGCCTAGTTCGAAATTACTATATGCTAAAGACATTCCCGCGTATAAGGAGTGGGTCGAACGTTATTATTCGGATATAAAATTAATGCCAGCTATTTCCGATCAGGATATGGCCGCCATGCTTGCTGAAGAATCGAGAGTGAGTAGCACTTGAGGAAAATGAATTTTTTTTTAAATAACGTCGACATTATACCAAAATATTTTTATTTTTTTTATTTTAGCTGCATTCGACGGAATTCAACACAAACTGTGCATTATACGAATTATATTCGTACGCGACAAAATACAACGAACAATTAATGGTCACATTAGAAGAAGATGAATTTTCACAAAAACAAAGATTAGCATATAAATTGGAGCAAGTGCACAATAGTATGGTGGACCACAATCCGTGATTGTTTTAAAGAAAAAAAAAAAAAAAAAAAAGTTTTTTTTTTCCCCCTCTCCCCATTATTATTATTATTATTTTTTATTTTATTTTGTTTCGGTTTTTTTTTTTTTTTTTTTTGTTTTTTCTTTTCACAACAAAATAAAAAAAAAAAGATAATAATAATAATAAATAGTAAAAGTGTGAAAGTTCGCGATCTGGCCAGTGATTTGTTTAAACAAAAAAAAATTAATAAGCACGCAATAGTTGATAGATTGAGAGAGACAAAAATTAAATTATTTACGGGTTTTTATTATAAATAAATATTGTGTGCTGGAATGCAACCAACGGTTTAATTTATTAACTGGCTTTTCTTTTTTAAATAAATAAATAAATAAAAATCGATCGGATCGCAAAATTATGACTATATATATATATATATATATATATATATATATATATATATATACATGTATGTACGTATGTATATGACAATTAATAATAATAATAATAATAACGCAATTGAAAGGGCAAATTTTATTAGGGCACAATGGTTTTAGAATCTAAATAATAATAATTGATGTAGTTTCACGTGCGAGTGTCGTGACTGAGAAAATATCCTTTGATATATATAGATATATATTTAGTTTGGATAATGTCTTCCATGTGACCTGATTTGCACTTTGCTAAAGAGAAAAAGGAAAATTGTATTAATGATAAATTAATAATGCACTCAAAAAAGTGTGAGTGTATTTTTTTTTTTATTATCATTTTTTATTATTATTATTATTTTTAATATTTTTTTTTTTTTCGTACGTAACATAACATAAATAACTGGAAAATATTATTATTATTTTAATCATCGTTATCGTTATTATCATTATTATTATTATTACAATTAAAAGAAAAAAAAAATGAAAAAATCAAAGAGCTGATAAATGGTTTTTCGTGTATGTGTTTATGTGGATTGTTAATTAGGTCGTTTTTTATCTTACTAAAAGAAGAACTTTTATTTGTGCTTATTAAAAAAAAAAAAAAATGAGGGGGTCATCGTGTTTTGTTTTAACCCCCCCTCCCGGGAAAATAAGAATTTTTTTTCTCTTTTTTTTTTTTTTTTTTTTAAAATAATAGGGAAACAGTTGCACTCAAAAATTAAAAAAAAGAAAAAAAGGGAAATTTTTCTCTTACTCCCCCCATACAAATGAATTTTTTGCAAATTGTAAATGAAGCTCGGATTTCAAATTATTTCCGGCTGTGATTAGGTTTTCTCTCTCTCTCCCCCTCCCCCTCCCTCCCTTAATTTAATCAATCAATATTTTAATATATTTTTTTATTAAAAAAGAAATAAATAAAAAAAAAATTATTATTATTATTATTATTTTTGTTTTTATTGTCAATTTTCTAAGACCTTAAGAAAATGTTTAAAAAAAAAAAAATGGCGTCGATCAAGAGGGAAAATTAAATAAGAAAAATTTGTAATTTATTTAATTTTATAATTAATTTTTTTTTTAATATCATTTTATTATTTATGTATATATATATATAAATATATAATAAAACGGAGGTTAATGATAATGATGATAAAATAATGATGAAAAATAAAAATATCAGCGAGAGAAAAAAAATAAAATAAAATATTTATAGCGTAGGTATTTTTTTACCCGTAATTAATTGTGAAATTTTTTTAATATTTTTGTATAAATTTTGATATTTTAATGAATTTTTTTTTTAAATATCGTAGTTTAAAAAGAGAAAAGACGGATTCAAAACAATAATAATAATAATAATAATAATAGAGGATTTTGTCGTACGCAAACAAACACAAACAAACGCAATAAATATATATATATATATATATATATTTCGTTGAGTGCAACTGGAGAAAAAAAAAAAAAAAATTGAAAAATTATTTATAAAAAAAATAAAATAAATAAATAAATAATAATAATAATGCGATGTTATATGTAATTTTTTTTTATGATAAGAGATAAAGATTTATGATAAAAAAAATGGAGAAAAAAATGAATTTTATTTTTATTTTTAATGCATTTTGGCAAAAATAATAATAATAATAATAATCGAATCGATTCAATATGAATTGCATTTAAAAAAGCTTTTATATATATATAATATATATATAATATATATATAATATATATATATATATATATATATATATATATATATATATATATATATATATATATATATATCCCGCCTAAGCGTTTGAATTAATTTTCAAATCAATTATTATATAAAAAAAAAAAATATATATATATATAAATATATCATAAGTAATCAAATCGCTCTTTTGTACAAATTATAAGAAAGAAAAAAAAAAGCAAAAAAAAAAAAAAATGCAAAAAAAAATTAAAAAAAGAAAAAAAAAAATTGTTCATTTTTTTATTAAGACTGGAAAAAAAAAATTTTTTAAATGTGATTTAGTTGTTTTAGTAACTTTATTTTTTTTTTTTTTATTCCTTTTTTTTTTTTGTGGGGGGGCTTTTTTAATTTTTATTTTAATTTAAATCTACCGGCTCCCTTATCCTCAATATATGCTATGCTACTCATCAGTACCTTTTTTTTTTTTTTAAAAAAAATTTATTATCGTACGTAAATATATATTATTATTATTATTATTATTATTATTATTATTATTATTATTATTATTATTATTATTATTTGGTTTTTAATGATGAAGTGTCACCATTTGCTATAAAGCTTTAACCAAGTTTTTTTTTTTTATTCATTCCTTTAAAATCAATCATTTTATTTTTTTTTAATTTGTATTAATTTCATAAATAAAATTTTTTCATTTATTTTTTATTTTTTTATTTTTAAAAAACCGTAAAAAATAAGTTTATTTAAAATAATAATAATAATAATAATAATAATTTGTGTTATTTAATGATTCATTATTTTAAATTATATAAATTTTTTTTTTTTTTTTTTTTTTTTTTTAAAGCAAGGTAAACTTCTATTCAGGGCACTTTTTATTTCTTTTTCTTTCTTTTTTTTTTAAAAAAAAATTTTTATCAAAAATAAATTTATGTATTTACCATTAAAGATATTGAAAAATATATTTTAATTGGTGTATTAACATTTTTTATTTATTTTTAATATTCTTTTTTAAAAAAAAAATACCTTTTCTTTTTTTTTTGTATTAATAATATAATATAATATAATATAATGAATAAACTTATAATTTACAACAAAAAAAAAAAAAACAATTTTTAATGTTGATAATAATAATAATTGTATATAAAATATTTCAATAATTATTTATCGATTTATATTTAGGTTAACATGATCATTTGTTATCTCCTTCAAGCATTCTCAAAGTCTTAAAAGCATTAAATACATGTTCGATTATAGTTTTTTATAAAAACCTTTGCTAATCGATAAAATTACAAAAATTAATATTTGTTTGATTTTTCAATTGTAATTATATGGTATTCATAAGCAAGGTAAATAACTTTCTGGTGTGATTGAAATAACATTTGTGATTATTCTAGAAAATAATGGATTTATTTCATTTTCAGGAAGTTCTTTCCATGCTTCTTCGAGAATAGTTCTCACCCTCATGGATGGTTTTTTAGGTTCGTTACTGAGTGTATCCCTGTATAAAATTAAATCATAATTTTAATAATAATCATACTAAAAACCTTTGGAATAAAAATATTGTTTATTTGAAAAATAAATTCTTACTTTAATATAAATATGAGAGTCGGTGCATTTCCATCATCATATGTTTCATCGATTAAAGATTGAAATATCCTCGCAGTACTGCCAGATATCTCATCGAGATTTGTAATGTGAAGTCTATGTTTTTTAATGACAGGTTTTATTATTTCTAAGAATTTCCCATAGTCTTCACCATCATCATCATCATTCATTTCATTAGAATAATAATTTGAATTTAAACTTGCCTTACATACTGAAGATAATAATTGTTGAAAACAATTACAAGTATTAGTACTTTTTTTATCACAAAGGAATAAAATTGATTTAGGATTAGTTGTATTATTTTTAAAACTTCTTAGAAAGTAATTCCACTCTTTACTATTGTCATTTTGATATTTACTTTTTAATAAATCCCAACAATTAGATACATTCGAAGAATTTTTTGAAAAAAAGCAAAAATATAACAATACTATAGCGAATATAAATAAGATCAATTTATACCATTCAAATCCTAATGGGTTATTAACATTTTTATTTATTTTATCATTATTTTCTTTTTCTTTTTTTTTTATTTTATCTTTTTTCTCGTTATTTATATTTTCATATTCTTCAAAATCTGTATCTTCGTGGTACCTTCGAAATTTTTTATCATCATTATATGTTACAGAATAATATCCACGTTTATTTAAATATTCAGTATCATTAAATATATTTGGATTTTTTTTTTGGTTTTCGTACATTATTAAAAATATATATATATATATATATAACAATATGGAAAACCTAATTAATCTAATAAAAAAGACAAATCGGAAA
>NW_002987027.1:185152-209084 GCF_000006295.1 Pediculus humanus corporis
AAATACACAATATGTTTTCAAGTAATTGTAATGGTTTATCTGAACAGGGCTACCAAAATAAATTTTTAATTTAATCCACAGATAAAATTTAAAAAATAAAATTATAATTTTTGAAAAAAAATTAAACAATTTTAAAAATTATAAAAATCAAACACTTTATAAATTATTATTATTATTATTATTAAATTAATTGTATCTTTATTTCGGTTTTATTATCTTAACCGTTGAAAGTAAAAAATTCGATTTAAAAAAAAAAAAGGGTTAAAAAAACTTTCGATTTAATATGTAATTTCTAAAAATTTAATCCTAATTTTTTTGTGATTATAATTTTAAATATAATAAAATCTAAAATAAAATTTATTTTGCTTTTAATATACTTTAAATATTTAAATACGCATCAAAAATAAATTTTTGAATCGAATTGTAATTATTAAAAAAAATTCTGTTAAAATTATTTTGTTAGATATTTAATTTAAAAACTTAAGATAATTTCATTGAAACAATCTGTTTCGGTCAAATAAAAAGTGTCTTTCATTCATTACAAAACATTTAATTATTATTTATAATTATTTTATAGTGATTTTTATTTTAATAGTATTTTTATATATTTTTCATCTTTTTAACGCCGTAATAATTTTTACCGGCTTTGAATGACGCCATATTTTATGTTTCCCAAGTACTTGACTTGATTGTATTGTTATCAAACGTTAATTTTTTAGTTAATTTGTTTTGCAATGATTTTATTTGTCATATTTAAGATAATTAAAATACAATAAACCGCCGTATTTAGCGTATTTGGTTCTTGTAGAGAAAAAAAAAAGAAAAATTAAAACATTTTAAAAGTATACTGATATTATAAATTAAAATAATGGCAAGACATCGTACAAGTTCCAAAAGACCACCACCTGATATAGGTTTACACATGGAATGCGTTGAAGAGGAACTGGAGCCTTCCCAAGTTTCTTTTTACAACAAAGCTTGCAATGAGTACAATGAAGTTCAAGAAAGATTAAATAATTATATTAAGACTTTAAAGGCGGATATAATTGAAAAAAGTGAAAATTGTATGGTACTGCAATTAAATGCCAAGTGGGTAATTAAATTCTTTTGTTGCAATTTAATTATCACTGAATTTTCAGTAATTTATTTTTATTTTGAATATAGCAAAATTCTATCAGGTCCTACTAATAATCAAAAATTATTACCTTGCCAAACAACTGGGCCAAAAAATATTACTCAATCCGAACAAAATGATCAAGATTATCAACCTATTATTAGCCAGGGAATTTTACCAAGACCTTGTTCCAACTCGAATAACAACACTTATTTGTTAATGGATCCAAATTTACATTTTATGGTTAGTCAAATACAACCAACAAATGTTATTTCTGAACAAACCGCTATGACTTCTACTTTAAAATCAGGGGTATAAAATAAGATCTTCAATATTTGAATTTTGTATCTGATTCTTATACTTATTATTTTAATACTGCATTTTAGACTGGTGGAAAAAACAAACCGTCAATAATATTAGGGTCTACCCTAATTTCGCCTAGAACAAAAAGTGGATTAAAAAAGCAGTCTTCTGCAGATGCTGAACAATTAACATCTCCCATTATTAGAACAAGGGAAAAAGTTAAACATCAATCTCCTATTCAACAACAATTTTTAACTTCTCAAAGTACACCTTTAACTTTACAAGAGCACACATCAGGCACTAATTTAAGTATATCTGGTAATTATAGAATTAAAATGAATGCAAAGCCTGCTTCATCCTCTTCAAGACCATCAGAAAGTAATGCATTAGGAGGTTTATTAATTGGATGCAAAATTTGGAAATCTACTACAGGTTTGTTGAATTTATTACTTCTCATTGTTTTTTTTTTGTTTTTGTACATTTAAAGTCAGATTTGATTATTTTTTAGATGAATCATCAGTTAATAAAAATAACTCAGAATCACAAGAAATAGCATTAAATAAAGCAAGTGGTAAAACCTTTCCTAGTTTGGTTGTTACAGCACGTCCAAATTTGAAAACAAAATTTATGAATCAGACTAAAATAGCTCAAGAAAGAACTGCATTAGGTTAATTTTTTTTTTTTTTTTTTTTTTTTTTTACCTTTAACTTATAAAAAAAAAATTTCAATTAATATTTTAAGAAACTTTATTGATTTAAAAAGGTTTTTATTTTGAAAACTTATTTAATTTAATACTTCTACTTTAGATACTAAAGTTAAAGGTGTACTCATGTACACAAACAGTAAATTTACCGAATGGCTCATCAGGCAAGGATTAATTAAAAGCGAACAAATTTGTCAAACTCATTTAAATAGTGATTTTAGCCCTGTAAAACTCAAATTAGGAATGTATGGAGATGTATCAAAATTTCCACATTCCGGAGGTTACGTTTGGATATCTGATTGTTGTCCATCTCAATTTGTCTCGGTAGGTTACAAAACATGAATTAATAAATATTTTTATGGATTTAAAAAAAAATTTTAAAAATCCAATTTAAAAAAAAAAAAAAAAACTTAGGTGTTTTCTGGATCCATCTTCGAAGGATCACCTCATCCTCCGTCTACTTTATTAAAACTTATTTATCATTGGGCGTGTCAAACCAACGTTCAAAATATTGTTCAATGGGTAAAAGTTGATAATTTATATGTAAAAATTTTTTACACTCAAATGAGAGCAGTTTGTACTCAAGCTATTCATGAAAAATTTCAAAAAATTGGTGGACCCAGAAAAAAAATTGAAGTAATTGTTTTTTACTAAATTAAATTTAATTAAAAATATTTTCATAAATTTTTTTTTTGCAAAAATTATTTTATTGTTTTTTAAAAACAAACATGTCATCTCCATTTTGGATCAAATTCAATAATGATAATTACAACTTTAGGTCGGAGTTATTAGTTTAGGTACGACCTCTCAAGATGGTAGCAAAAGACAAGTAAAAGTTGAGGTTTTAGGTGTCATGGATCACGATAATAAATTGATTCGTCTCAAAGCAGTTGAACCTCATTCGGTAAGTTTTTAAATAATAGTACTAGTATTTTTATTTCAAAATAATCAAAAAAATTTTGAAATATTTCACAGGATGAAAGAAGTTTCAAAAGGAAATTTATAAGAATTCTTCAGCCTTTAGAAAAATGGGTTGATAAAGATTCGATTATAATAACAGATTTTACCGTAAATAAAGCTGCTTTAAATGCAATGGGCTTTCATACGGTTTTCCAAGTAACTTCCGATGCAAAATATTCTAATCAAAACGTTATGGAGTATTTGCGAAGAATCGTTCCGAGAATGTTTCAGGTATTAATTAATAAAATTACTGCAAACATACATAGTAACCGTATTTTCATTTTATTAAAATAATCAAATTTTTCCCCTCATTCACAGAATACTTTATCCCTTTTGAGTCGTCAAGTTATCCAGCAATTTCTCGACGAATTGGTTTGGAGAGAAGTATGGGGACCCATACCTTCGCAAGCTTTTGCTAATATTATTTCTCACATGGCAGAACAAACAAAATTGGAAACAAACGAAAATTTTTTGACCAGACTAAATAAAGTCGCTTCGAATCCATTTAAACAATGGAATTATTCGGTTTGGGATTCCGTTACCGGTGATAAAAGTAATGCGAGAGGAAGATTAAAATCACCGCCTCAACAAGATTTTAACTTGATAGTAAGTTTTTTTTTATAAAATAATTTTTTTTATTTTAAATACCGATCAAGTTAAAAATTTGCAAAATTTTGAAATTAGGAGTTGCCAGAAACAATGGAAGTATGTGGAAAAAGTACGAGAGCGAGAAAAAGAATTGCCGAACAACCTTTATCTATGGAACCTACTCCAAATAAAAAAATATCAAAATTATTGCCTGGTAAAGAAAAAACGAGAAAAGATGAAAATGTAAAATTTAAAAAAAAGGGAAGTAAGAAGAAAACGGAAATACTATCGGATGATATTATTAAATTTATTAACGAAGGAGAACAGATTTCATTGGAAAATTATTACTACGGTTTTAAAACTGGTCAAATTTTGGCCGATGAGAAATTTTCATCGAAGGATTTTAATGTAAAAGTACGTTTCGGAAAATCTGTATGAACAAAAGATAAATGCCATACAATTTAAATTGCTTTTTTACTTGTTTTGTAGTGCTGTATATGTTTCAAACGGTTTTTCGATAGTATCAAGTTAATGAGACACATGATTCTTCATTGTCAATCAGAACCTGCGATTACGGTATCCCTAAAAAATGTTCAACATTGCAAATATTGCTTTTTGGGATTCGATTCAATCGTTGCTTTGAAAAATCATACCGAAGAGGTAATAAAACATTTTTTTTTATTTTTATTTTTTTACAAGCGTATAATTATAATTTTAACAAGAATTACTTGTTACACATAAATATGGTATTTTTATGATGATTCACTTTCAGGTTCACTTCATAGTCGATGAAAAATTAATTAATAATTTTATATGTCACATTTGCGAAGAAAAATTCAATTGTCACAACGATCTTGTGTTTCACATGCATAAATCTCACGTGGAATTAGAGATGCCGTACGAATGCGGGGTTTGTAATTTCAGAACAAGCGTTTATAAATTTTACATAAAACATTTTACGGAGGTAAATCAGTCAATAAATATTCATTTATAATAATAATAATAATAATGATAAAACGTGGGGTTTGTAATATTTCATAATAAACGTTTAAAATTTTTCAGGTTCATAAAAACGATGGATACGTTTTTTGTCCATATTGTCTCAAAGTGGTTTTACTCTCTTACAAAGGTTCAACGATTTCATCAAACGTCGTTTTTTACATGTCGCATTTGGAAAAGCATCAAAGATCGACATTGATAAAAGAGTGTAATAATTGTCAATTGTCATTTATTCACGAAGGAATTTTACAGCAGCATTTGGAAGCCGATCATAAAAGTTTTAAAAATGTATCAGGTTCGTATAGGATGATGAATATTAAAATTATCATCAAGTACTTGCGGTTGATTAATCCCATTTTGTAATTAAGGTGTCGAACGATATGAGGAATTACTAACAGGAATTTCAATGCCAAAACCCGGAGATTTAATAAAATGTGATTTTCTATCAGAAACGACAATAAATAAATCAATTAAAGTGAAAAATTTGTTTAACGAAAATAAATTAAACACTTTGAAAATATTTGGATTAGATGAAAATTCAACTTGTATTGAATGCGAAGAATTCTTATTAGATTCAGAACATTATACGTACGTCAGACGAATTTTACTTTTTTTTTTTGTAATTTAATCATATTTAAAAAAAAAACTTATCGTGTAATTATTAATTATAGCGGTGAATATAATTGTTTGAAATGTTCTTATTCCACGTGTTGTAAAAGAGCTATTTACGATCATTCCACTGTTTTCCATGAAGATTGTAACGCACAATATTTTATCGGTCGTCCCCTTCCTCCTGCAAAAGAAATGTATTGCGATTGTGGATTTTTCACTACTTCGGGAAATAAATTAGGTACGATTCATCATTTTAATTATAAATTAAATTA
This sequence comes from Pediculus humanus corporis, assembly GCF_000006295.1. Classification (NCBI taxonomy): domain Eukaryota; kingdom Metazoa; phylum Arthropoda; class Insecta; order Psocodea; family Pediculidae; genus Pediculus; species Pediculus humanus. The sequence goes on from NW_002987027.1 coordinate 190,704, forward strand.
ATTATTAATCATCGGTTAAGACAAAAAAATTATTATTTTTCAATTTCAGCTAATCATTTGGTTAATTGCGATAAAATGACGGCGTACCTAAATTCTAAATCGAGTATTTCATCGTCCCCCCAAATATCAAGCGAAACAAGCGAAGATTCAGATAATGCTAAAGGTTTGATTTTGAATTTTTTTTTTTTTTTTTTAATTATAAATTCAAAAATCGTACCTGAGGTACGAAAATTCTCAAGTTAAAAAAAAATTTATTTTAAGATGAAAACCAAGATGTTCTCAATATGCTCGGATTGGTTCGTAAATCTTCCGATTCCCCCTGCGGTTCATTTGAGTTATCAAAAAATGATGACGTAGAAATGATTGAAAATTCAGAAAATTTAGAACGAGAACCTGAAACTGACAAGATAAAAGAAAAAAATGCCGATGAAATGCAAACAAATGATGATGATGATGATGATAATGCGAACGTACCGGAAAAAATCTTAAAATATTCAAATAATGATGATAATGAAAAGGAGGTAGAAGAAATTTCAAATATTCATGATTCTCCAAATAAAAAAGATGAGGAAATTGTTAAAGAAACGGTAATTTTCCAACAGAAAATTTTTTATTCAAGTGTTAACAGGGTAGTAGAAGAAAGAAAGAAGAATGTGAAAAAAAAAAAAAACATTAAAGTATATATTATTATTATTCTCTATATATTATAATGTATTTATTATATTATTTATAATTAAATAGGAGGTTATTAAAGAAGTTTGCGAAACGAGTGAAGAAATTTCTAGTACAAAATTACAAAATGTTGAGGAAGAAACAAGGAAAACCGATGAAGAAAATACCAATTTATTATTGTCTGAGGAAAGCATAATAATGGGAAAATCAGTTGAGGATACGTCATTAACGATTACCAGCGGAGAAAAAGAAATTGAACTTTCACCGGAAATATCAGGTGAAACTTTTAATTATATTATTATTTTACTTACGAATTCTTTTTTTTTTTTTTTTTTAAACAAATTTAAATGTTTTAATTTGTTAATTGCAGAAATTAAAGTACAGAATGATGAAAGCGATCCACCAGAAAATGGTGACAACACGTGTCCAAGTGATGGTATTGAGAAGGAAAACTCTGAGGATGAAAAATCCGAGCAAGAACAGCGAGGAATTGAACAAGGGAATACGGATGAAAAACCGGAACAAATTAGGAGCTATTCTGACAATCCTGAATCTCAAACGATTATCGATACGAATACTCGAGATGAAGAAAACGTTACGAGTCATTCGGAAAATGAAATGTCACCGTCCGAAAAAGGCAATGAAAAACCTAAAGATGACGACGTATCATTATTGGAAATGAAAGAAAATACCGAGGAAAAACCCTTAGAAATTGAAAATTCAGTTCTTTATGAAAATTCATCTTTGATTGAAAATTTAGGAAAAAATTCAGAATCCGATTTGAAACAAGAAGGAGAAGGAGAAGGAGAAGATGTATTAAATCCTTTAAAAGAGAAGTGTAAATAATAATAATAATAATAATATAGTGTATATAATAATTAAAAAAACAAAATAAATATTAGTAAAGTAGTAGAAATTTTTTTTTTATGGGAAAAATCATAATAATAAATAAAATCTGAAAGGAAATGTAGTATATTTTTTAACTTATAAAAATTTAGTATGTATCATCGCTTAAACGATTTTACAAAAAATAGCAATATATATAATAATAATAATAATAATAATTTAAAGAATGAATGAAAATATATAAGAAATTTTTATTATATATAAATAACAAACAATGTTATTTTTTATAAATAATTATTTTAATATTTTATCACAAAACAATAATTAATATAATTTTTTATGATATCAAATTTATTTTTTATTTATTATTCAATTAAAAGAAAAATTATTTATTTAAATAAATTGTTAATAATTATTCGAATTGAATAAGTCATTTTTAAAAAAAAATTAATTATTTATTAAATGTATAAAAAATATTTTTTTTAATAATAAGTAAGACGAAAATTATTAATAATGTAAATGAACGATTTTTAAAAACAAATGAACTTGTTAAAAAAAAATTATATTTTTCTTACACCGGAAGTACGTCAAACAAAAAAAACTTAAACTCCTCTATTTATTTTCGACAAGTTTATAACTATTAATTAAAATTAAGTGTATGTAACAAAAAAAAAATTTAAAATTACAAGGAACGAGGAAAACAAATTATTATTAAAATTATTCACCATTGGAAACGATAGTAAACATATTCAAATGTTTTTTCAGTAATTATTTAATTTGATCCGATAAATTTGACGTTATTTAATTGGAAAAATTTATTGAGAAAAAAAAAAAAAAAAAAAAAAGAAAATTTTACTTTAAAGTATCGATTTCGATTTTATTATTATAACCGGAAATTGTGAATTTTTTTTTTATATAAAATTTATGTAGAGATTTTTTTTTTGTATATAATCAAATAGGGTAATTACAATAATAATAATAATAATTTAAAATTAATAATATTTTATAGAAATAGAAATGTTTAAAAAAAATTAAAAGGAGCCATATTTAAATTTGTAAAAAAAAATTTGTTTGTCTTAAATATAGATTAACAATCATTAAATTTTTTTCAGGTTATTTCTTTTTTTGAATTTTATTAATATTATTATTATTATTATTATTATTTTGACAGTGATTTAAAAATGCGTAAACAAGATGGAAACGATTGGAAATTCGTTAGAAAAAATGATTATCAAAGATTGGAAACGGTCGTTGAAGAATCATCTAAAATAAGTTCAGCTGATTCTACTGATAGTACAAACATGAAAAGAAGTTACCTGGTACTCACTCATCTCATTAAGTTTTCCATCATAATCGATAATATTATAATATTTATATAATAATATAATAATAATAATAATAATATTTATTTAAATTTTAAGCAATCAGAATTAGAAAGAAGTAATTTAAGCCTTTACGACAACGATAGTAAATTTTTACTGTAAGTTTTTTTAAATAAATAATAATAATAATAGTAATAAAATTTAAGATTTTCTTTTTCTACATTATTTAGAAGTGATAGAAGTGGACATTCTATAAGATTTTCTTTTGATAAACATTTTCCTCTTCCAACAACAATAACAACAACAACAACAAATAATAATAATAATAATGATATAAATAATGGAAAAGAAATATTACCAATATTTTCAAATAATCATTACACATCAAAAGATGCATTAAGTATTGATGATAATGATGATGATTCTGATGATTATTGTGAATCTTTAAGAGGTAATTTTTAATTTAATTGAAAAACAAAATTATTATTATTATTATTATCATTATCCTTTTTTTTTTTTAATATGCATTAATTATTATTATTTAGGTTGTTTCAACAAGGATGATAATTTATACGATAGGTATTATTATTTATATTTAAAATAATGAATGTAATGCGAAAAAAAAATTGTAGAAATTTAATAATAATATTTTTGTGGGGGGTGGGTGGGGGTTTTGTTTGTTTGTTTTTTTTTTTTTTTTTTTTTTTAGGAAATTTAGTTTAGAATCATTTAAAAAACCTAAAACATATTATGAAAAAGACATGCTACGAAAAACAAATAAAGTACGAACACTTCTTAAAAGAATGTCTTCACATTTTGTAAAGTAATTTCATGTTATTTGGGGGGGGAGGAGGAGGGGGCTAAATCTTGGGGGTCTTGTTTTTATATAAAAAATTTTTTATTTTGTAGACATTGTCTTTTATTAACTCCGAGGCATAAGACAAAAAGTGAAATAATACAACGGAGAGAAAAAGAAGATAGAATAAATAAATGTAAATCAAATGCTTGCAATCAACAATATAATAACGGATTAAAGGGTAATATATATATACATATTATTATATTATTTATAATATAAATGAGTATATTACATCCTTTTTTTTTTGCAGATTTTTTTATGAATCACGTATCGTTACCGTTAATTATTTGTACGGTTTTGAGTATATTATTATTTATTATATTTATTGTAAAAAGATTTCATCGTTCTCCGAGTAAAATAGAATGGTTTATGCAATATGTACCCTTTATGAGAACTCGACGAACTCATACACAAATTTTCTTAGATAAATTATTTAGAATTATTTGTCGAGTGATTTAATATGTATATATTTAATAAATTTGTTTTTTTTTTAGTTTTTATCATATAATAAATTTATTTTGTTATTTCGATGACTGTATCATTTTTTTTTTTTTTTTATATTATTCCATTGGTAGAAATCCATTCCAATTACTAAAAACTTTCATGTACGGATAAATTTTATAGTTTTTTTTATTTATTCATGCACATTAAAAGGATTATTTAATGTTTAATTAATTATTGAGGATATTTGTATGTAGAATAGTTAAATTTAAGTATAAGAAAATAATTTCTAGACTTTTTGTATGGAAAAACAGGTTTAAGAGGATAGAGTATAAAAACAAATCTTTTAAATTAACGGTTTTTTTTTTTTTTTTACATAAAATCAAATTTAAAGGATTCAAAGCGAGCCTTAAAAAATTTTAAATTTTTTTGATGTGAGAGAAAATACACGGATAGAAATACATTCAGAATAACATTTAAATACATTTAAATAACTTTTCGTTAAAAAAAAAAAAAATAATAATAAAATAAAATAAATTTTAAACCATATACGTAACGATTTTAATTATTGGTCAACTTTGCAAAATAACCATAGAGATATAGAAAATTTTTTAGTTCTTGCAAAAAAATAGTTATATTCAATAGTTTTTTTTTTTTTTTTTTTCTCTTCTCCTCTTATCGAAATAAAGTGGTTTTCAATAATTAATTATACATCATCACCAACGCGTTTTTTCACAGCATAAATTCGATTGAAATAAATGAAATAATTTAAAAGATATTTTTTTTTTAAAAAAACATATTTATTTGTTTAAAGTTTAAAAGCATTTTTTTTTTTTTTTTCCCCCAAATGGAATCTGATGTTGCTGAAATTTTTTCTTCCGTTAAAAATTGTTTGGAAAAAGAGCTTGAATTGAAAGAAGTAAGTTTTTTTTTTTTCAATAATTTTATTTCTATTATTAAAATTTTCATCGGAAATTAATATATTTTACCAATAATAAAAAAAATTGTTTTTTCTTTAGCGAAATTTATATAAAGAAAGAAATTTTTCATAATTGTTAAATATTTGAAGATAAGATAAGGTTTAAGAAGTGCTTTTTAAAAAAAAGTACATAAATTATAAAATATATAATATATATTATTTATAAATCATTTATTAAAGTTTTGATTTTATTAGTTGATGAAGAAAAACCTAAATAAAATAATATGTATTTATTAATTAATTAATTTTTTTTTTGTTTTGTTTTAGGTAATTTATAACATAGTAAAAAATCTAGAACAAGCTAGTTGTGAAGTTGTGACTGTATTGCAAATCGTTCATAAATCTGGATCACCAGAAAAGAGTAAATTGAATTGTGTTCTTAGTTAGTTATTTTGAGCATTTAATAAAGTTTTTAATAATGGTTTTTTTTTATTTATAATTTTTAGTAATATCATGTGTGAAGAAAAGTCATGACATTATTGATATAAATATTAAACCACTGTTTAAAAAATTAAACGATGTTCTAGCTCCTTCTTATATTTGTCATTATTATAAATATCATGATATATGGAAGTTTGTATGTCAAAAAATGACATTTGCAATTACATTAATTAATTATTTAGAATTTGGAATTCTAGCATCGCACAGTGATGTAACCAATGCTTTGGGAAGTAAATAATTTTTTTTTTTTAAATCGTTTATTTTTTCCTTACTCTATTGCATACTTTATTACATATTCTTTTTTTTATATAACCCACCATAATTAAATTTTCTAATAGATTTTTAATTTTTTTCACTTTCAGTACAATTAAACAGAAAAGATGGATTTCATTTAGATTTAGAAGATTATCTTATCGGATTACTTCAATTACCTTCAGAATTGGTAAGAAATCTTTAAAAAAATCAACATATTCAATAATTTTTTTTGTATAAAAAACATATTTTGACAAAATCATGTTAAACTACCATATTTATATATTTTTTTTTTTTTCCTCGAATTAATAATGATGGGTTTTAACTAATGTTTTATCCGACTTTTTTAGTCTCGTTTAGCTGTCAATAGTGTTATTTATGGGGATTATACTAGGCCTCTTCAAATTTCCCAATTTGTCACAGAATTAAATGCAGGATTTCGTTTGTTGAATTTAAAAAATGATTCACTAAGAAAAAGATTTGATGCATTAAAATATGATGTTAAAAAGATTGAAGAGGTAGTATATGATTTATCAATTAGAGGATTGAAGCCTATCGAAGGTGAATCTTAAATAAAAATTAACAAAAATTTAAAAAGCATGGCTAAGTAATTTTAAAAAGGTTCTCGCATATGTGATAACCTGATTTTTTTGTGTTATATTTTTTTTTTTAAATTAAAAAAAAAAAAAAAAAACAATTCTATCATTAATCGAATAGCATGCTTTTAAAATTAAAAAAATTTTTAATAATTTTAATAGTTATATTTACTATTAAAAAAAAAAAAAAAAAAAACGTGACATTAATATTAAATAATATAAATTATTGCAAGTTAATGTATTAACATTCATTTTTTTTTTTTTTTCTTCTTCTTCGAAAAGTGTATTGTATGTTTATTATTCTTATCAATATGTAAAAAATAATTTTATTATGAAAATATTTCCGGGGGGTAATAAAAAAAAATATTTTTTTAATTCACCATTTTATTATTAAAAAGGTTAAAAAAAAAAAAAAAAAAAAATTGACATATTGTGTCAATATGTAAAAATGTTCCATTGTATATCATTTTCATAAATATCAAATTTACCACATTGAATTAAATTTTTTTATAATTTATGTTATAAACATATCTCATTTATTTTTCATATATATTTTTCACAAAATTGTATTTTTTTTTTTTTTATTCAATAATTATTATTACATTTTTATTTTGCAATAATAGCCTAACTTCTCTGCTGTTAAAAAAAAAATCCGAAAAAGAATTGCTCTTAATTTTTTTAATTATTTAGGTGAGTAAACTTGTTTAAATTAGTTTTCTTTTAAAATTAAAATTAAAGGAAACGGATAAAAAAAAAAAAAATCGAATTTTATTGCTTTTTAACGATGCTTTCATAAAACTTTTGTATAACCCAATCGCAGAATAATTTTTTTTGTTTTTTTTTGCAACTTACTAATTTTTTTTTATAAAGTTTTTAATAAAAAGTCTTTTTTTTTTTTTTTTTTTACTTTAGGTTTTTTTATCTTAAAAACGCCAAACCTTCGCTTTAAATACGTTTTATGGGCCTTGATCTATCAACTGATTTATTATTTATTTCCATATCGAAGAGAAGAAAAATTTATTATTTAAAAAAAAAATTTTCTTTGAAAAAAGGTAAATAAGGGTACTGGATTTAAATATTCCGGCAATGAGGATGCAACTAATAAGTCGACTTTTTTTGTTCGAGAGTTGCCGGAACCTTAATCAAATGAATGAATAAGTTTAATTATTAAAAGCGCGATAATTTATAATTTTATACATAATAATTTTTAAAAAAATTTTTAAAAACAAATTTCATTAAAATCTTTAATAATTTCAATTAATTTTTTAATACTTTATTTTAAAAAGTTGCTTAAATGCAAGCAATGAAATGAGCGCCGATTCCGCGCAAAGTATTCTGGTAAAATATCATCACAACTGAACAGAGCCGCCATGATGTATTCTTACAAAACATCGTTAATAGTAATGTTTGCATTCAAATTTTACTTTATTGTGACAGAGTGAAAACTAAATGTCAACATGGGTACAAAGTAGTGGTTTTTAATTTTTAAATAGTACAGGGCTAAGCCCTTCTAGGACCCTCATTAGTGCATTTTCTGTCAATTTTCTTAGTAGAGGGTAATGTGTTTGTAGGCTGTCAACAAAATGAGCAAGCTCTCTTTTCGGGCTCGAGCGCTGGACGCTGCGAAGCCAATGCCGATTTATATGACAGAGGAGCTTCCGGACTTACCGGATTACTCTGCTATAAATCGTGCAGTTCCTCAAATGCCAAGTGGGATGGAAAAAGAAGAAGAATGTGTAAGTTTTTGGAAAACAAATGATTTTGGGAGTGTGGTTGGGAAGCCATCTTGTTTATGCTATTTTTTCCTGGATCCGAAAGATGACACTCCCATCGACGTTTGATATAAAACTGCTTAATAAAAAAAATTAAGTTATTTTCAAATAAAAAGTTAATTATTATTAATATACCCTTCCCCAAAACATGATAATAGACCAAACTTTATATTTCTCGAAAAATTTTCATTCCCTCGTCTATCGTTAAATTTTTTTTTGCTAAATAAAAAAGGCCCTAATTTTCTTAACTTTGTTGTACCTTTCAAATGTATTTCGAAATATAAACTCTAAAATAGGCAATGAATTTGTACAAAATGAATTTATTTTTATTGTTTAATAACTTCTTTTTCATTTTTTATAACCAAAACGGCCTTAATATATTTTAAAAAAATTTTTTTCTCACTTTACCTCGCAATACTAACCAACTTTGGTTAAGACTTAATTTCTTTTTATAACAATATTAATGCATTAAAATTAAAATGTTTTTGATATATTTTTACAGAAATAAAGTAAAGCAATAACGTGCTTACAATTTCTTGTCCTGTCAATAATATTATTAAGAATGTATGGTTAATTCAATCTACATGATGTGTGTAATTTTACATATTTAAGATTGAAAGCGAATATTGAATTGACAATTGTAAAAAGATATATTAAAAATACCCCAACATTTATTATTGTTCTGTATTTCAAGTATTTTTATAAATGTTTATTATAATTTAATGTGTTTTATTAAAAATTATGTTATTTGATCTATAAATTTTACTTATTTACTAGTTTCAAAATGTTCTTCGATATAATTTTTGGATTTCTTTTTAAATGTTATTTTTTCTTTATATAATTAATTTATTCTATTAAGAAAATATTTAATGTATATTTAAATAATATAATTTTTAACAGGAGCATCATTTACAAAGAGCCATATGCACAGGATTAATCATTCCTACTCCAGAAGTTTCGAGCATAGAAGACACTGAAGCTTATGACAGACTATACACTACAACATATAAAATGCCAAGGCAATTGATTCATATGCAGCGTAAGTTGTCGAAAACTAATCATTTAAATGATTTTTAAGGGTTACAAGATTAAGTAGGTTAAAGATTTTCATGTAGGTTTTCTCAAAAATCTCTAATTAATTAAATGTATTGGTGTAAAAAATAATGATTAAAAAAAAAAAATAATGAAACTTTATATAATAATAATAATTATTAAACATTTTATTCAATTTTTATCAATTTTGATTTAGCCTTTGCAATGGAACAGGATATTCCTGATTATGATATGGATTCTGAAGATGAACGATTTGTCAATGCCCAAGCAAAAAAAATGGACTTGACACCTCTTAAGGTATTTTATAATGACCTAAATTTTTTTATAATTATTTTTAATTTTTATAAAAGTTGCTTCGTGCTATTTAAACATCAAAATTAGAATAATAGAAAAAAAATTACTTTGGATGAAATTTCTCGATTATTAAATTTTTATACTGTTTATTTTATTAATTACCTAAATGAGATAATTTATAGCAATGACACATATTTTACAGTTTGAAGAAATGATGGACAGATTAGAAAAAGGTAGTGGTCAAACGGTTGTCACTTTGCAAGGAGCTAAAAGTTTATTAAAAGAGGATGATGATCTGATTATTGCTGTTTATGACTATTGGCTCAATAAAAGGCTCAAAACTGTAAGTAGAAATGGCTATCTTTTAAGAAAATTTTATTTTTTTTTTTTTAGAGGTAAAAAGAATTAATTGAAATTAAATTATTTTAATAATGATGATTAATATCATATGATAACATAATATGATAATTTTAGGCTGTACCACTCATACCAGTAGTAAAAACAGAGCACAGAATTGGATCAGCCCCAAACAATCCGTATTTAGCTTTTAGAAGGAGGACAGAAAAAATGCAGACTAGGAAAAATAGGAAAAATGATGAAACATCATATGAAAAAATGTTGAAATTGAGAAGAGATCTGTCACGAACGGTCACTTTGTTAGAATTAGTTAAAAGGAGGGAAAAAACGAAACGCGAATTGCTTCATTTAACAATTGAAGTTTTTGAAAAAAGGTTTTTTTTATATACCTTTGACACATTGATAATTCGTTTAAATGGAAAATGGGAATATTAAACATTATTAAATTACAATGCGCGATTTTATTTTTATTAGATATCAGGCTCAAGATTTTAATGGGCAACTTTTGGCGGAAATTTCAGCCATTAAAACTCCTCGGCCTGCCTTTGCCCCTATCTTTTCCAATCAGTTTGGTCTTAATCAGCAGCATTGGCTCAGTAAAGTACCTATAAAGGTAAACAAGAATGTGCGATATATTTTTAACTTGTCGCTCTTTATTTTTAAAACGAAATAAATTTATCTTTAATTTTTTTTTAAGGAGGAAATTTTAGTTCCTCGGAAAGAAAAGAGGCAATATAAAAGGCGGAAACATAAAGAAAATATCGGAAGCGTTTTAAGCAGGGGAAATTACTTAATGTCTTCTGTACAAGTTTCCCAAGATGCGATAGTATCTTCGGAAGAAGAATTAGAAGCAACGCGTTCCGAATTTTCGGATCTCTCACAGTGTGATTCTGAAGGAATGTTTTCATTTAGGAGAAAGTTAGGGTGTAGTTATTTACCTGTAAGTAAATTTTCAATTATTTTAAACTTTTCGTTATATTTACTACCAAAGTTATGAGAAAAAAATTACATCCGAATCAATTCCAATTTATTTTAGCCTACATCAAGTTTTAGTAATTGGCCTTGGTGTGGAGAAAAAATTAGTGAAGCCGATAAAAAATATCGATTCTATCCTACTAGTATTGCAACGCCTAGGGTAAGACATATTGGTTTGGCAAGGAAAAGATTAGGTAGAGGCGGCAGGTGAGTTTTTTTTTTTTTTTTTTTTTTTTTGCCTTTTTATATTAAATTTTAATTAGAATGAATTATTAATATAACTTGTAAAATGATTTGTTTTTAGAGTAATATTGGATCGAACATCAGGATTTTCTGATGAATTTTGGTCTTCTGTAGATTTCAATGTGTACGATAACAAAACAAATTTACCATTGTATCAACCTAAAACACCTCCGGAAACGAGTGAAACCCATCAATGGACTAATTCTGATAGTGATAATGCTATTGAATCTTTACCGAATACGCTTATAATTGATGTTGAAAACATAGGAGGCTGTGAAATATATAATTGTTTTCATGCCTCAGATGACGAACAAATAATTGATAATACCATAAATAAAAATTACAGTACGGGAGGTAAAAGAGGTAGCGCGGATGAGACGTTAATTGTATCTTCAAATAAATGTGAAGAATTGAGTTCGGAACCGGAGAGTGATTCCTTAGTGATGTGTAATTCAATAAGTGAGAGTGAAATAATCGGTCGGACTAGGACGACAAATAATTTTGACGGTCATGTCGCAAAAGTTAAAGGCTGTGTTAATAGTCGTTTTAGTCGCGGTTCAAGGAATTGTCAAATTCTATCGGATAGATCCAACTCGTTTCTTGAACGGAAAAGAATTTTTAATGAAAAGAAAAAAAACGAAAATTTTAATATAAATTCCGTGTCCGATTTGAATCGTCCTGGTATGAACGTTTTTAGAAGAAATTATAGAATAGGGGGTTTTAAAAATGTATCAAATTTGCGCAAGCCAAAAGAAAATAATCAAAACGAAAGCAAAAATGAGAGGATAGTTTTCACAACGAGCGAAATATCTCTCCCTGAACTATTTGCCGATTCCTCAGTTAATTTGATACCGGAAACGGAACTCGAGACCAATGACGATTCGTTTGCAATATTGGACAAATTGGGATTAGATGATGATTTCATAAAAAAAGAGCCGGAGATTAGTTTAGACGTGGAGGTCGCGGTGGATAAAGGAGATGATTCGCTTAAAGGTGATACGGGTCAAAATTATTCAGATAGCCAATCAAATACGTTTCAAAGACAGAGATTAAAAATAGATAAAAACATTTTTGAATTTTCCGAAACTGATTTTTTGAAATACGAAACCGATTGCGATGTTGACGATTTGCTACCGGATCTTATGCAAAACGACGTGGTCGGGTGTTGTGGGCTTTTCGGCCTTACACCGAATTCAAGATTTAATCTCGTGTCCCCATCGTATTTGCCATTGGAAAACGACAAAACGGACGGGGATCAATTAGAAGAAATGATCGACGGGGAAGATGATAAATTAAATGTTGAAGAATCTGAGAAGAAGGCCGCTGCCGCCGCCGCCGCCGCTGCCGCCACCACATCACCAACTTCTAATTACGGACAAATATCAGATATAAGCAATGATATTGAAAATCACGAAGTCACGTTGCAGTTGAAAATGAACGGAAACGTAGAGAAAAACTCGACGGAAAACATGTTGACTAGTCGTTTAAATGTTAAAAATGATTTTCCTGACGGGTATCAATTGGGAAACGGAGAACACGCAAAAACTCCCCAGCAATCGCATTCGCAAGCGATCAATTACATATTTGCATTAAATCACCATAATTACACGATTTCTGGCCCACCCGGTACCAACTCGAAAGAATCACCTCCGGAAAATAGTCAGACACCACCCGAGAGTCAGATTGATATCGAACTACAAGAAAGCACAAATAATTCAACCGTTAATTCCGGTACAATTCAAACAAATATAGGTGGTGCGTGGAAACCTACCTTGTACAGAGCAGGTGATTTTTTCATTAAATTTCAACCGACATTTTCTTTTTGGTTTTTTTTTTTTTTTTTTTACAACGTTAACGTAAAACTTATCATTTGATTTTAGGACCCGGTATACTGAGAACATACAAAGGCAATAATGCGAGAAACCTTCAGTTAACTTCAGATGGAAATCTTGTACTTCAAGAAACGGGGAAAAAAAATGTATTAAACGGTCCAGGAAGTATTGGATGTTAGTATCGCGAATAGTTTCCTTTTCCGCCCGTCGTAATTTATTTATTATAAGTTTAAATTTAATTTAATTTACAGTTAATCAAAGGAGAATAATACGAACGGCTGTTTCGGGTCAGACACAAAGTACATCAATCAGTGCTCAAAATCCGACGGTGACACAATTGGTGTCAAGTCCTAGCGTGTTCACGTTGGAGGGAATGTCGTCTTCTGGTCAAAATTACGTGACGGGAAATCAAACAACTTTGGTAGTTAATCAAAGCTTTTTATCGCCTTCTTCGCAATCCTCCAATTACCTCGGTAGTAATAATAATCAGAGCTTAAATTACGTATCGGCAAATTCGAATGCGGTCGGTGGAAATCAAATAAAGCAAGTTAATTTGCCTCAGCGAAAAGTTTCATTACTCATGAGTTCTCCCTCGGGATTGGCTACCAGTGAACCCACCATCGGTGTCGATTTGGAAAACGACAGGTAGGGGAAAAATGCCTGGAATACCTGGAATGATAAAAATGATGTGATTACATTATAATGCGTCCGTTTGAAATTTTCAGTTTGGAAACGATAGATATAAAAACAACGGAAGTGGAAACGGACGAAGTCAAATCAAGCGGCCAAGAAATAACCGTCGATAATAGTAATCAGATGAGTGTTAGAAAAAGTAATTCGCTCCCGATGGAAGTAACTTGAAAGTAAAAAAAAAAAAAAAAAAAAAAAAAAATTTTTTTGTAAATAGGGGGAAAGAAAGAAAGAAAGAAAGAAAAAAAAAAAGAAAAAAAAATGGTAGGAAATTAAAACTGTAACTAGCTATAAATAATTTCGTCTCAAGAGTTTTCATTCGAAAAACAAAAAAAAAAAAAAACAAAAAAAAAAAAAAAAATTGTTTATCAACGTTTGGTAGTTGAATTCAATATTAATAATAATAATAATAATAATAATAATAATAATATTAATAATATTAATAATAATAATAAAAATAATAATTATAATAATTATAATAATGATAATTGAAAAGAGGAAAATTTATTTTACAAAAAAAGGGAGGGAAGGAAAAAAAGAAAAAAATTTTGCCCCAATTTTTTTTTTTGTACCGGTCACGGTGATTTTTTTTTTTTTTTGCTTCCTTTCAATTAACAGCAACAGCAACAACAACAACAACAACAGCAAAAACAACAAACAAAAAAAAAATAAAAAATGTCGATTTTAAATGGCGACTATATAAACGTTGGTTGATCATTTCATCAATTTTTTTTTTTTTAATTTAGAATTATGTGATGTAAATACAATGAATGAATAAAAAAAAAAAAACAATGAAAATAATGATAATGATAATAATAATGATAATGATAAATCCCTGTGCCAGATTCTATCGTTCAAAAAAAAAAAAAAAAAAAAAAAAAAAATTTTTTTTTTTAATTTCATTTGTGATTTTCTGCAATATTCGGGGGGGCAAAAAAAAAATTTTTTTTTTTTTATTTTTATTATTATTATTATTTTAAATCTATTCAACTTGATTATATTAATTCATTTAACTCATTTTTAAAAAGAAGAAAAAAAACTCAAAAAAAAAAAAAAGATAAAAAAGAAAAAGAAAAATTTACAATAAGGTAAAAAAAAGTAATTTGTATTTAATGAATGCGCTTTTCGTCGTTGCTTTGTTTTTTTTTTTTTAAATTTTTTAGGGTTAATAATAATTGGTTATCAGGGTGTCTAATTACACGACAAAAATAGTGGTAGGAAACTTTTTTTTTTTTTTTTTTTTTTTTTGATTAAATAACAAATTAGACGATTGAATAAAATTTTGTCAAATTTTGTTTATTTACCGGGAGTCAACAAAAAACAAAACCTGAATTATTTAAAAATAAATAAATTAATATGTAGATTAATGAATGAATAAATAAATAACATGCAGGCCGTGAATAAATTATTAATAAAATAAATAAATAAATTAACAAAATATAAAAAAATAGTCGCTCTATACTGAATTTGTGAATATTTAATAAAATGAAAGAAAGAAAAACAAAACAAAAAAAATTTTTTTTTTCTTTTATTATTATTATTATTATTATTGAAATTTTTTCAACAAAAAAATGGAAATAAATAATTAATATAATAAAGGAATGTTTTAATAATTATATAAAATAAAATAAAAAAAGTTATAAAACGATGGTTTAATTTATAACTTGATTATTACTATTATTATTATTCTTTTTTTTTTTTTTTTTTTTTTTTTTTATTAGTTACTTGTAAAGTAATTTTGTAATAAAATCAAACGAACCTGTTGGTTTATATAAAAAAATTGAACCTGAATTTTTTTATTATTATTATTTAACAAAACAAAACAAATTTTTTTTTTTTTTTTCATTTACCCCTTTTTAACCTTTGACCCCAAATTAAAGGATCCGATAAAAAAATGATTGATTGATTTATTTCCCACGTACCTGTTATTGAAACTTTTGATTTCTTTTCTTTTACTTTTCCGTTATAACTTTCGGTGTAATGAATTGTTTATTATATTTCTCTCGTTATTTTCTTAAATTTTAAATTTTCCATCTATAACAAATAATAATAATAATAATATTTTAAACGTTTTTTTTCAACGAATGATTTTCATGCAATGACTACCGAATGATTTGATTGTCGTAATCGCCTGTATTTGTTTATAAAACAAATTAAATAATTAATAATTATTAAAATCATTGAATTTCTTCTACGTCGTCATATAATTTAAAATAAATAGAAAAATAAATTTATAATAACATTAATAAAAATGTAAAAAATTAATAATAATTAAGTTTATTTCGTTTTTTTTTTTTTCCCACCGTCCCCGTCCCTCTCCCTTCCTTTTTTTAGTAACACTTTTTGCAAGACACGTAATCACGGAAATTGCATAGCTATTATTTTTTAAGGCGTTACGTTAAATTTTTTTTTTTTGTTTCGCGCTTTTACGTCACATTATGAGTCCGCATTAAAAATATATCATAACGGGGGGAAAAAAAATTTTTAACGTGTTTCATTCATAACGAATCATTCATAAATTTTTACGATTTGATTGTAATTAATAATTATCGTAAGTATTGTTTACAATCAATAAATATTAAACAATTGTTTTTTTTTACGAAACATTTTTTTATAAAAATTAACGTTCACGTGGAAGCTTAAAAACTACTACGCGTGTTAAACAAAATAATAATACATTTTCTTCTAATTAATAATTTATTAAAAGATTTACGTAAGAAAATCCTAGTTAAAATAATAATAATAATAATATATGTATATAATTTAAAAGAATTATATGTGATGATGATAATATTTCCCTCACTTTTATTTTCCTTTTTTTTTTTTAAATTATTTGAATTTAAATTGAGTCTTATATTCATTAATATATATAATGATGATTACGATGATGATGATGATGATGATGATGATGATGATTAATAAATTTTTTATTTATAATTATTATTAACGCGTGTTTACGTTATTAATAATAAGTAATGGGAAAAAAGTAATTCGATAATTGGATTATCATTTAATTTATTTTTTATAGCGCTAAAAACAAACATAGCTTTTTTTTTTTTTTTAAATTCCTAACATTATATATATTTATAAATCTATATATATATAAAAATTAATATATAATTAATAAACAAAAAAAAAAAAAATTGCACTGTACTCTTGTAAAATTATTATTATTATGTTTTTTTTTTTTTTTTTTTAAATAATTATTTTTATTTTTAATATCTAAAACTATTTCATTTTTCCAGTTAACCTGTTTTTTATTTATTTATTTATTGTTTCGTGAAAATGTTACACACGTATGTACATACATATACATATACATAAATAATTTTGTATACGTACATATATATATATATATATATATATATATATATATATATATATATAATTATAGTATATATGTAAAATCTATTTAAATTTTTTTTTTTTTTTCATGTTATTTACAAAATTTTCTTTCTTTTTTTAAAAATAATATTAATAATAATAATAATAATAATAATAATGAATAGGCAGGGATTTGTAACGTTATATAAAATAAATTATTAATTAAATTAAATAAATTATTAATTCCAATTAAAATTCAAATTATTTATAAAAAAAAAAAAAAAAATAAGAAAAATGTTAACAAACAAATTTTTTTTTTTTGTTTATTATTATTATTGGAATGTTATAATTTATTTATTTATTTTTTTTAAATTGTTTATAGCGGCATCAACAAACAACAGCAAAAAAAATAGTGCAAATTAATTAATTAATTTTAAAAAAAAATAAAAATCTAACGCTAATAAGGCCTCAATTTTAAAAATAAACAAACGAAAAGTTTAGTTGGCAAGCCTATACTATTTAAATTTGTTTTGTAATCGTGACGTAATCGTGACGTAACATGACGTAACGTGACGTAATTTCCGGCTATAAACTTGTATTAAATAAAAAAAAGTTTTTAATTGTAATTTAAATTTACAAACAATATATATATATATATATAAAGAAAAAACAATTTTTTTTGCAACAAAAAAAACAGATAAATCCTTAAACAAATTATTCATGAATCATTATTAAAATAAAATCGTATTAATAAGAATAATAATAATAATAATGAAAGACTTCGACAAGTTTACAAAACGTGTCGCACGTTTAAAAATAATAATAATAATATTCCCTGCCAAATATTTTAAAGGCAATTTTTTTTCAAAAAAGAAAAAATTTTTTTTAACATTTGAAAAAATTTTCTCTCTTTTATTTAACAAAAAAAAAAAAAAAAAAGAAAACGCATAAACCAAAAAAAAAAAAAAAGAAAGAAAGAAAATAATATAATAATAATGATAATGATAATAATAGTAATAATGAAAACTATAAGTACTAAAAAAAAAAAAAAACTTTTTTCTCTTAAACGCATTCCATTACCACAGATTTATTATCATTTACGATCCTGCGTAGCATCTGTAGGAGATCCCAAGTGATTATTTTTTTTTTTTTTTTTTTTTAAATTTATTTTTCCTCGTTTATATTAACAATAATTTTTCCTTTTGTTTTTAATTCTCTCTCTCTCTTTCTCACTCTCTCTCCCTCTCTTTTATTAATTTTTTTTTCACGTGGATTATAAATATTAAAAAAAAAATTTTTGTATTTTACGCGTGTGATAAAAAAATTTAAAAATTATTTATTTATATATATATATATATATATATATATTGTTTTGTACTTGTACAAACATAATTAAACATCAAACAATTCAATAGAAAGAGAGAGAGGTATGA
>NW_002987027.1:209323-225531 GCF_000006295.1 Pediculus humanus corporis
ATATAATTTTCCATTTTCCCCGACCAAATTTTTCTTACAACAATTCATAAAGAAACGCAAAAAATATTTTTCGAAATTGTGAAACATGAAAATCTTTGGCTTTTCTTTTATATTTAAAATAATAGAGAAATAAAAAAAAAATTCGAAAAAAAAATCGAAGGTATAAGAAGTAGGAGGTACGTACGTTTGAATGAATGGGTGGTGCAATTAAATTCCCTGTAATTTATCGATTATTATTATTATTATTATTAATTCGTACCTTCGATTTTTCTTTTTTTGTTTAATATTCTCACACGATTTGTTTATATATATTTACTATTATTATTATTATTTTGTTTATCAGGTACTCAATTAATTTTTCTATTACGAGAAACCTAAGTCAGAAATTCGCCATGTTTCATAACTATAAATAATAATAATAATTCGATTTAAATAAAGTTATTTATTTATTCATTTATTTAAAACAACAATTAATTATTATTATTATTATTAATTAACTATATTTTTTGAAAATTTATCTATTTTTTTTTTGTTATGTAATTTATGCTAGTGAGAATTAAAGTGAGAATTTTTTTTTTAATTTTTTCCCCCTATTTTATTATCATTATTTCTTTTTAAGATGTGTAATCAATTTGTGATGTTATCAGAGCATTTTCTGCTTCACAATTCCGATAATTTTTTTAATTATTATTATTATTATTTAATATTTATTATAATATTTTTTTTTCTTACAAACCAAAACAACTTTCTCACGTATATATGTACGTATTAGTACATATATATATATAAAAACTAATCAATCAATCATTTTCAATATTGTTGTTTAATATAATAATTATTATTATTATCATTAAAATTTCCCCCTCCATTTATTTAATTGTCATAATTTAAAATTTATAACAAATTTAGTAAATAGTAAAATTTTTTTTTTTTTTGTAATTTAAAGCGTTTTACAATTTTAATAAAAAAAAAAAAAAGAAAAATTATTAAAAATACCAAAATTTTATATGCCCAAAAATAAAATAATACATACATACATAAAAAATAAATAAATAAAATAAATTTGATGGAAATCTATGCGTCGTCACTTTTTTTTTTTTTATACATTTGAGGTAAACAAATAAAAAAAATTTAATAAACAAATAAAACGGATTTCTTTCTATTATTAACTCTCTCCCTTATTTAAATATATAAAATTTATATCATTTCGTGTAAAATGGCAATTATTATTATTATTATTATTATCATCTTTTAAAACTGCTGCAGCAATACTTGCTTTTTTTTTTACTTTGAACAAAAAAACAAAAAAAAAAAGGCATAAAGTTTTTATGTCAATCATATACATAAACACATTCGTGTATGTGTTTATGTAGTAAGCATGTGTATATATATATATATAAATAAATCAACAGAACGACAGAAAGGGGTAATCAACCAACAACAAGAACAACAACAACAAACAAACAAACAAAAAAAAAAAAAAAGATTTTTTTTTTTTTTTTTTATTCGGCCTGTCGCTTTTTTCGTTTCTGTTTCTGTTATTATTATTATTTTTCTCATCTTAAAATTATTGCTAATTCAGGAAATAAAAATAAAATATCTTCCACTATCTCCTAAAATAAGCATCATCACAAAAAAATTTAGAAAAAAATTTGTTTTTTTTTTTTTTTTTTTTTTCAACTGTGTGAGTTCAAAGCCTCAATTTAAATAATATTGATAACGAGTGTCATTTTAAAAGATCAAAAAACTTTTGCTCAGCTGTCCACACTAAAAAGTTCCTTATGTAGGGCAGGAAATTCTAATAAGGGTGTTGACCTTTTGAATTTCGCCAGTGCGTCCATGTGATACAAGGATAATTCCCTAAAAAAAAAAAAAAAAAAATATATGGCCTTTTTTTTTTCTATTTGTTTCCATTACCCCCCATTCTCATTCTTTCATCTTCTCTAACACTCATTAACCTTCCATATGATTTACCTGAGAGCTGGAATTTTAGCCATTATATGATCGTACACCGTGACGTCTCCTTTTAGGGGCAATATATGATTTCTGTCCATTTCAAATCTCAGCGCTCTGGCAACGGCGTGTCTCAAACGATTTATTTCTGTTGTACCTTTTAAACCAGGCCGATCTATAACAAATATCAATATTGAAGAAAAAAAACCGTTATTTTTAAACCAAAAGTGTTTGAAAGTATTTAACAAACCTCCAGACAAAAGAACAACTGCTGAATACAGTGCAAGTTCGGTTTCAGTCAATTTAAGCTCGGCAACGCTTTTGGCAAATTCAAAAACGCTTGTCACGAGTTTCATTTCTGAAGTATCCGTTGTGAAAAAGGCGTCTTGTGGCAATAATGTATCGGCATACAAAACGCAATTTTGTGAGAGATCGAAATATCTCGACATTCTTAAGACAGCCAATTCAAAACTCCCTGAATAATAGAATAGAATAAATAAAATAAAATTTTTCCCTTTTAATTAATAAAAATTCCTCTTTCTCCCTTCCTTCCTCCCTACATTTACCTGCTTTTAAGAGCACTATTTGATCATCCTGAGATAATTTCATAAAACCAGGTATCATTTTAGCAAATTCAATTATTTGTTGAATGACGGTTGTTAATTTTTGCGCGCATTCTAACCAAAGTTCCTCATGGGCCTACGAAACAAACAAATAAAAAATCCACATTTTATGTTTTTTTTTTTTTTCACCTCACCCCCCCCCCCCCCCCGTTATTTCTTTCCTAAAATTATTCACAGGATTCTACTTACCATATTTTTATAATATATAAGTTTTGATAGGTCTTGAGGTTTGTGAAACATTTCATGTATGTGCTCTAGTGTGTAAACGCAGGTTCTTGAATGCGCATCTGCAATAGTCTTGCTTAAAAGTTCGGATATTTGCATAGGATCTGTAATAAAAAAAAAAGAAAAATTATGTAATAATTAGAAAAGGATAGAGTAATAATTCTTTAAGGTACAAAAAAAAAAAAAAAACATTCGTGAAAAATAAAAGGGAATGATTTAAGAACGCAACATTTTCTTGTTTTTTTTTTTTTTGTATTCGCGTGAGCAGGCAAAATTGTTGTGAAAAAAAAAAACAAATTAATTGGCAAAAAAACAAAAAAAAAAAAAAAAAGAAAACAAGCAGGTATTTTTAATTATTACCAAAACAACGGTAATTTAGTTGTTCCGTTATTTTTAAATCTCGTTTTGATAATATAAATAAAATAATAATAATTATTATTAATAAAATTATGATTTTATGAAGAACATTTATGTAGTTTTCTCTTAAGTGAGGAAAAAATAAAAACTAACGCGACAGCATTACTAAGAAACCCAGCATTATAAATTTTTTTTAAAAATGTTTTCTTTAGGTTTTATTATTATTATTATTATTATTATTATTATTATTGACGAAAAGACCCCTGTATCGTGATTCGGGTCAGAGAAAGAAGTAGCAGCACAGAACAGTGCTGCTAAAATCATCATGCACACATCTTACTGGGGCATCCTTGATTGATATCTTCTTCTTCTTTAAGTTTGACAGAAGGCGATGTCATGGTCTGCGAAACCTGGGATCTAGGAGAAAGGTTCTGAGAGGCTTGTGACGAAGGCGACATTGGTTGAAGCAACGTAGTGCTGTCGACAAAACCACCGCCCCCAATGATGTTATCAACGTTTTCTTGTTTAACCGTAACCAGTCGATCAAGGCCTTGTCTTTGAGCTCCTTCTAAACCGGTCCTTTCGTTACTACCATTACGTTCCGTTCTATCATTTCCTGTTGTTTGATTGTTAAGGGAATTTATTCTTTGATTCGATTGATTTTCGACCGTGTTATTACCACTATGGCAGTTTCCACCTGACGTGTTAAGTCTTTGACTGGATTGATTTGAATGCTGCGTTAAGCCTGAATCGGGAAAAGTTAGTTTTTACCATCACCTTTAAAGGCACGGTTATAATTTTTAAGCGTTTCCATTTTAAAAAAATTTTAAATGAACATGGCGGAGTGTAAATTTATTTTAAATACATGTTGGAACTCGAGTGGTTATTACGAACCACCAAATAAAAAAAAAAAAAAATTTTTATCTCGCGTGTAACGACTTTCTTATCAGGATCTATATAATCAATAATAATAATTTCAATGAGTTTTCAAAAGTGATAATTCAACAGTTTAATAAGAGCACCAATTTTTAAAAGCGCGAGTATCTATTTTATTAACGAATCGAAAGTATTTGTGTATGTATAACCTTTTGACCTTTTTGCCAACTCTTTTATAACGCTCACATATCATTTGAAAAAAAAAAAAAGAAAAATTTTTTTTTGTTTAAAAGCAAACATGCAAAACATTGTTTTTGTTTTGTTTTTTTTTTTTTTTTTTTTTCCAACCACTTAACATTTGTGCCTGCTTATTAAGCAATAGAAAATCGATTGAAAATTAATAATAATAATAAAAAAGAGGTGTGATATTAATAATAATAATAATAATGATAATTAATAATAAAAAAAAAAAATAGAAAAAGTTACTTCCTGTAAAAATTAATCATGTTACTTTTATAAATTTATTTATAATTATATATTTGCATGATTGTTGGATTTTGTTTGTTTCGTTTGTTCTATTTTTATGTACACGTTTTTTGAAAATATGTTACCTGTTGTTACGACGCTTGTCATAAGATTTGAATCTGCAGTCAGGGAGTCTAAGCCGGGTCTTGGATCGTAGGCAGTGGTCGAATCAACATAATCTGCACTTATATCATATTGAATGTGATGTGGTGTGTAGTTGTAGTTGGTATAACTACCAACGTCGCTGCTGTTGTACGAATACCTTTTAAAAATTTTAAAAATTTAAAATGGAAATCCATTTTTGTTCATCAATTTAAAAGTATTAAAACAAAAAAAAATTTACCCATTATAATGCAATTGATCGGACGAACTTGGAGTTTGTTGGTCGAACACAGAACTATCGGGTGTGCTTTCGGTTGCCTGTCGTTGTTGTGCCCTATGAAACCTTACTTCATCTTCTACTTTTTCCCTTTGCTTTTTAGACATACGACCAAATTTTACAGCTAAAGAAACACACACGCATAAATTTTTTTCCTCCTTTTATCATTTCCTTTTCGTAAAAAAAAAAAAATTGGGAAATGATAACAACAAACTATTGACACTCCGAAATTTTTTTATTTTTTTTTGTCATCATCACAGAAAATAAAATAATATATATATATTTTATGTAGGCGTGGTATACATCATACAAATATTCACGCGGTTTGGTATTTTTAAAAAAAAGTAAACTTAACGCGCCTTAAAAATAATATATATATATATATTTATTTGAAAAGAAATAGGAAATAAAGTAAAAAAAAAAAAAAAAAAAAATCAAAGAAGGCTATTATGTAGGGTGAACGTCCTTTGTTGCCTGATATAAAACTTCAACAAACAATTAACAAGATAAAAAATTATCGATTAATTGTTTCTGAAATTGCGTTTAAAATCTATTAATTTTCATTATTAATTTTTTTACTCTCATATTTTCTTATTTTTTTATAAACGTGTTTTTCTATTTTTTTTTAATTTACCTGTGAATTTAATTTACCGTAATAAAAAAAAAAAAAAAAAAAAATTCAACCCCGTGAATCCCGAGACTCGTGAAAAATTTAAAAAATAACAACAACAACAACAATATTTATATATATATTCCTTTTTTTTTTTTTAAATAATAAAAAAAATTATTTATTTATATAAACGTGATGTCCATTAACTGATAAAACATAATCGTGATAACAAATGTAATTATTTATAATATTCATGTTTTTTTTTTTTTTTTTTTATTTAAGTTTAAAACAATTTATTTAATTAAATATAATTAATATTTTGTTTATAATTTTTATAACGGATAATGCACCTTTATGCCCTTTGACCCTATACTTTGTTGTTGTTATAAAAATACACATTTTAAATATTTATTTATAGTTTTGGCAAAGTAAAATCAGTCTTCCGGTTCTCACCGTAAAAAAGATAATGAGTCGTTAACCCTGATATAGTAATTACATATCTTCTTGTTTAAAAATTATTGCTTATTAACTTCCTTTTTTTTTTTTTAAAAAAAAAAAAATTGAAACAAAATTGAATTTTTTTTTTTTTTTTTTAAATTTACACAATATTAATAAAATAAATATTGTTAAAAGAGTTTATAAAGTTTTAATTAAAAAAAAATTATTAACGATTGCTTTCAGGCAAAATGATTATTATTCCTGATTAAAATTTTTTTTTTAATGAATTTTCTTTAGGAATGTTATATGATTGACTGACGTGAAAATTTAAAAAAAAAAAAACAAAACTTTGTTCGATGTATCGATTATCTATCGATACATCGAAGTTTCGATATAAAATTAAAAATTGCTTACCATCTCTGCTCATTCCCAGTCGAAGGCATTTTTGCAGACGACAATACTGACACCGGTTTCGATTGACTCTGTCGACAACGCAGTTTTTATTCCGTGGACATTGATAATTAACTACCGAACTTTGGCTGCGGCGAAAAAAGCCTTTACAGCCCTCACATGTGATCACTCCATAGTGAACTCCGCTTGATTTGTCGCCACAAACTTTGCAGGGTATTATCTCAATTTGAGCTGTAATTTATAAGAAAAAAAAAACAAAAAATTAGTCGTTTTCCTTTTAAATTCAATCAATCCCTGCTATACGATTTTATAAATAATCCTCTAAAATTATAAAAAATTTCAAAGATTATTTTTTATTGCGAATAAACGGGAATTTAAAACAAAACGAAAAAGGAAGTAGTTAAAATTTTTTTTTTACAACGTCGACAAATTTTAAAAATAATTTTCGACACTTTTATCGCGCGCAAACGCCTGCGATTTTTAATATATGCAATCGGAACCGTTAATAAAACAAACATTTTTGCGCGCCTTTTTTGCGCAACCGTCATTTAATTAATTATAAAATGATCGGAATGGATTTATTTGCGATCATCAAAGGTTAACATTTTCTTTGAATTAAATATAATAATGAATAATTACAAAAAAAACCAGATGTGTATATATATAGAGATTGTAGGTACGATGGCACGAAATATATTTAGAAAAAAAAAAAAAAAAAAAAAAAAAAAAAAAGATACACGGTTGAAACGAGTACCTCTAATTGAATTTAGCGGATTTCTTTTATCCGGGACATTTAGCGCTCCTTGCGGCGGAGGAGTGGTACTATCCGCGGAACCGTCTGCGCTCTTTGCTTGTTTTCCTCCGTCTTTAATTAAACTGGTTGTTATCAAATTAGCTGCGTTTGTACTGAGAGCCGTTTGCCCATCGAAAAGGACATTTTGTTTATTTTGATTTTCATTTTTAATAACTTCGTACAGGATAGATGATTTTTGTGGATCGTTTTTCATCAAATCGTAAACCCCCTGGGGTTTTGATATGGCCCCAGATTTATTGCCTACTTCGTAAACGCATCCCCCACCACCACCTCCTACCCCCTGTTTGACTGTTTGATCGGTTTTGATAATGTCATAAAGAATTTTATGCGAATCCGTTTTTGTCAATGTGTTCATTAAATGATGGTGATGTTGATGGGCGTTTATATTTGCCCAATCCCGAGAGTTTCCCACGTTGCTGTCGTTGTTCCCGTTGTTTTGAATGTTGTTGTTGTTGCTGTTATTGTTGTTGTTGCCGTTGTTGCTGTTGTTGTTGTTGTTGTTGGCGCCAGACGTTCCGGCACATAATAATTCTTCCAAGGTATCCATTTTTTAAGCTTTTTAATGTTTTTTAAGTTTTTTGACCAATTTTCAACGCTGTAGCAAGTTTTCAAAAACCGCATACTGATTCACAATTTTTTTTTTTTTTTTTTTTTTTAATAAAAAAAAAAAAAAAAAATCGAAATCGTGGTGTCGATGAACTCTTGCGCTTTGTGATGAAAATTTCAAAACTTTTCTTTTCTTTTTTTTTTTTTTTTTATATTACGACTTTTCTTTTCTTGACTGAAAATACGTTGGAAAAAAAAAAAAACTCACATTCAGGTGTCAATTTTATAAATTTTTTTTTATCAAAACCGTATTTTCTATCATATTTTGATTATTATTATTATTATTATTATTATTATTGAAGAATCCTTTGAAATTAAATTTTCTTAATGTTTTAAATTATATAATAAATATATTTTCTCTATTATAACAATTCATACATTATTAAAAAATATATTATTATTATTCTCTTGAAATAAACTAAAAACTACCTTAACAAAAAAAAAAAGAAAAAAAAATTAAAAATTTTAAAAATTATCAACACCCCTCCCCCCCTTGAAAAAAAAAGAAAAATTAAAACAAATAAATAATAATAATAATAATATCAATGATATCAAACGATATATTTAGGATCACTGAACTTTCCTTAACTAAAATTTCACACTTTTCTAATAAACTTTTTCATTTTTTTTTTTTTTTTACAACAATTAGACAAACGATTTTTCATTTGCAATTTATTTATTTATTTATTTTATTTATTAATTAATTTATCACGACATCACAAAATTAATAAACAATTAACAATAACGTAGAATTTAATAAAAAAAAAAAAAAAAAATTATACTTATCACGTGTCACCATTTGAAACTCTTTTTTAATTATTTATTTATTTATTTTTATTAACAAAAATATATTTATTTATTTATTTTTTGGTAAATAAATAAACCGAAAAAAATAATATTTTGTTATTGTTTTTTAACAAAAACGAAAAAAAAAAAAAAAAATTCACATCTAACGATCACTAGATTGCTTCATTGTTAACAAAAAAAAAAAAAAAATTTTTTTTTTTTTATTAATTTTTTTTTTTACTATTTTTTATTAAAAAAATTTTTTATTTTTTGTGAGGAATGAAAAAAAAAAAAAAAAAGGTTTTCGGCACGCAATTACGAGAAAATTTAAATTTATTTTATTTTTTTTCGAAAAATGGGGGAAAACCGGAAAAAACGCAGAACCGTATTTTAGCCCACGGCGTTTCAACTAACACGAATTTCTAATGTGTATGTATGACTCCCCCATGATAATATCATCAACGTAAAATGACCTCGTTTGTATTATTCCCGTAGCGTTTCCTCACAGTCAACTTAGAATTAAATATTTTTGTCATAGATTTAGGATTCGATTTTAAGGATAATGTATTTTGTTTTTTTGTTTTTTTTTTTTTTCCATAGAGTTTTCGCGTTTGTAAAAAATGCGGAAGTACATTAAATAAATTTTTCCTGCGGTCGCGGGGTTAAATTCAAATGTAAAAAAAAATTTATTAAAACTTTTTTCTTTCTTTCCTTTTTTCCTTTTTTCCTTTTTTCTTTTTTCTCTCTCCATTTTTTTGATTGATTTACGTTTTTGGTTTTATTTAATCCTTTTAAAATCCTACCAACTCTCATTCGAATTAATCGTAACGAACGCAATGCGTTAAGAAAAATAATAATAATAATTTTATGTAATTATATCAAACGCCATGATAAAAAAAAAAAAATTAATGACCCACGATTAAAACTATTTAAAATAATATCAAATCAATAACAAACATATTTTCACATTCAATGAAACAAAAACAAAAAAAAAAATTAGTCACGTGACAAATTGTTTTATTACCTTAATCAAAAAAGTATCTTTAAAAATTAAATACGATAAATCATTTACCATCATGTTTTAATATTATTATTTCAATTTCGAATAGTAATAATAATAATAATGATGAAAAGGTTCAATGGCAATAATAATAAATAAATAAATAATAAGTCGACGAAATCGCGACTTTTTTGATAAAAAGTTTTTGTCCTTTAACAGATAAAAGATGATCTTAAACAAACAAACAAACGACAAAACATTTTTTAAAAAATTTTCTTTTAATTTAACCATAAGATTATTAAAACGATTTTTTTTATGTTTTGTTGTTGTCGTTTGTTGTTGTTGTTGTTGTTTTTATCAGAAAACACAAATTAAAAAATTTTTTTTTGGATGAACAATAGTAGTTTATTGCGAATAAGGACGTTATCCCAGAGAATAACAATATGAATAAATTTAGAACAATATCGATTGTTCTTTGAGTTCGTTGGTCTCGGACCTTACAGGAAGAATTTTTACTTTTTTTTTTTTTTTTTTTTAATACGGGATTCGAAACGTTTTTTTTAAAACGATTATTATTATGAGTACTTTGTAAAAAAAAAAAAAAACCGTTTTTAATAATAAAAAAAAAAAAAAAATTTACAGTAATTCCTTCGTCGTCATTTTTTTTTTATTCACACGTTTCAAATAAATAATCAATAATTATATTTATATATATAAATATTTTCGTGAAATTACATTTCGGACGTTTCCTCATTTCATAATAATAATAATAATAATAGGAAAATTTTTGAAAAGGAAATAAACCTTTCTCAATAAAATGTGCCAGGCGCACCGACATTTTATAAATAATTAAATAATTTCCATTAATAAAATTCGTAACATTTTTTCATTTATTAAAAAAAAAATCAATTTTGACGTATTTAAATAAAAAAAAATTCAATTTTTATAAATTATTATTATTATTATTATTATTATTTAAGTGAATTTTCTTTGTCGAAAGAGAACAATAAATTGTGAAAAAAAAAATAAAAAAAAAAAAGTAAAAAAAAAATTCCGATGAATAAACCTTCTCCTGAATCCCGTTTCTATGACACATTTTGATCGCCCTTCCCAGTTCAATGACCTAAAGGGAATCGCATTGACTGCCGTAAGTTAACTAACGAAACTCACGGAAATCATATCGTAATAACAGTCTTTTTATAATGTAACATACATAAAGCCGTAGTTTTTAAATTTCTTCTAAAACTCGGTTAAAAAAAAAAAAAAAAACGATGGCTACGAAAAGTCGTAGCGTGATGTCGATTAAAAAAAAAAATTTTTTTAATAAAAAAAAAAACGATTTATTTAAATTTGCAACAACAACAACAACAACAAAAAAGTTAATATTTAACAAAAAAAAAAAAAAAATTATTAATTAACATGCAATAAATAAAAAAAGGTAAAATGAAAATAATGTAAAATATATATAACGATTATATCCGGAAAAAAACGAAATAAAACGAAGTAACGATGAGCAAATTTTCTTCCGCTACTACTCCTACTCCTACTACTCTTTTAGATGAATGACGTTAATTTAAAAAAAAAAAAAAAAAAAATTTTTTTTTTTTTTTTCTTACAAAACAACAAACCTGAAATTTAAATTCAAGGTTTTTGTAAAAATTCTTTTTGTTTTTTTTAAATTGAAGAAATCTTCAAGAACCCAAACGTAAAATTTGATGGTGGTTTCGTAAAAGACGTCATCACGTCATCCATTTTTCGGGTTGGATACGAAGAATAAAATTTTTAACCTCACGCCCCCGCACCCCCAGGATCATTTCCTATCGTACAAAATATTATGTGACGTTCGCAAAAAAAAAATTTTTTTAAATAACACCAAATCAATTTTTAACTAATTGAATACTTAAAAAAAACTTTTCATAACGATTTCTTTTGAGTTAATAAGTTATTAACTGACCCTGAGGAAATCCTTCATAAAAAATTTTTTTTTTTTTTTTTAACTTTCATTTAACTTCCAATCCAATACTTGATTACTTCCATCCATAAATATCTGCGTTTTACACTTTTTTACAAAACATTTTGAAAACGCACCCTGACCCTGGTTAGGGGAAAAACCGTAAGATAGTACCAGAATAAAATATTAAAACTCCAGGTAATTATTATTATTATTTTTTCCATAATTAAAAATTATTAAATAAATACATTAATCGATCACGTTTATCTCAATTTATAAAAAAAAGATTTCGTTGTTGTTATCATCAAACAAAAAATAAATAAATACACACTCGAAATATTATTATTATTATTATTTTGATTTTTTTTTCGTTTCCGATCGTTTTTTTTTTTTTTTCAATAAATAATAAAAAAATAAAAAAATGAGGTATCGTTAAAAACGTATGACGGTAAATAAAAAAAAAATATTATTAATTTTCTAACATAAATAAATAATAATAATAAATGTGAAATGTTTAAATCTTGAAAATTAATTAATAAATTAATGACGTATTTGTAATTTTTGTAATTTTATCATTTCATGATATTAATAAATAAATAAATAAATAAATAATTTTTTTTTTTTTATTAATCGGTTCTATAACAATCAAAAAACAATTCAAAAAAAAAATTAATGGCGTATAATAATAAATATATATATAATATGAGTGAGAACATATGAGTAAACCGTAGAATATATCGTAAATATAAAAGATAATGTTCGTGGTTGCGAAGTGGGTCAAAGTCTTGTTGCGCCTGCGTTTAGGTCAACGTCCGAATGTCGCGGGATTCGCATATCCATCTGTTAGCAGACTGCTCGTTCGGAGTTCGACACATACACACACGCACTCACGCACACGCACGCACACACGCACAATCTTACATAAAAAAAAAATATATATATATATATATATCGTATTCAATACGAAAGAAAATTTTTTAATTTTTTAAACGCGGCAATTTCAAAAAAAAAAAAAAAATCGTGGTTGTAGAATAATTTACTGATCGATGTTTTTTTTTGTCGTATTCGTATTATCAGTTACACGGTAAATCCGATTGCGTCATTAAATACGTCATCAATAACAAATAAAACCATGACGATGGCGACGAATGAATATGATCCGCCAATGATTTAAGTCCATCAATTTTTTGATTTAAAAAATTTCGCTGATTTGATTGTTTTGAAACGATTTTACAAAAAAAATAAATAAATAAATAATAATACCGCCATTTTTATTTGTTTATTTTTATTTATATCCCGACTGAATTTTTGTAAATTTGATTTTAATTTGAAAAACACGAGATTTTCATTAATAACATTGTTGTTGTTTTTAAAGGTATCTTCATTAGAATTCGCGGTTTTTTGATGTTTAAAATACGTGGAGGACCTTGAGTCTCCTTTCGAGTTAAATTTTCATTCCCCTTCTACTACTTCTCATCTCTCCCTCCCCTCTCTATCTTTATGACTTTTCATCAGTTTCTATCATGACCTTCTGTTGCCAGGTTTTTTTAATAATTTTTGTTTTATTCTACACTATTCATCGTTTATTATAACGATTCGCACAGGGAAAAATAAAAAAAAAAAAAAAGAAAAAGAAAAAAGAAAAATAAAGAAAAACTTCTCGGTTTTACCTCGTAACAAGTTTGATCCTTCGAACGCGGAATAACAAATTGATATATTATGTAAATGTTTAGCTTATGTTAAAATGGGATCTTTATGTAACGCGGTAATTATATCCTTGGAATAAAACATTCAACTCTTATATGACCTACTTATTGAGGCACCTTAAGTTGACCGTTGTTGATGCACCGATTTGTGTAATTTATTATATCTTCTTAATGAAATTTTTCCAAGATGCGAATAAAACATTCTTAAACATTAATTGAACCGGTAATTAATTTGTTTTATAAGACACGATGAATTTTTTTTATAATTTAAAACCGGTCCCGATAAATTTTGCTGTAAAAAAAAAAAAAAAAAACAAAAAAGAAAAAAGAAAAATCGTGCACAAGTTTTTGTTTATTTAAAAGATTTTTCGTTTTTACTATCTCCTTTGTTTTTGTTTTTCTTCTTCTTTTTTTTTCTATTTTTTTTAACGAAAAAGTTTTCATTTTAAATTTCAATTACTAAATTTTATTCGTGCTCCCACCCCCCCCCCCTATCCCTACTACCCATTTTCGATTGGAATTCGAAAAGTATCAAAAAATAAAAAATCGGTAAAGAAAAACCAAAAAATTAAACAACAACAACAACAACCAAAATAATAATAATAATAATAATAATAATAATAATAATAATAATAATAATAATAATAATAATAATAGTCTGTGTTTTATTAATAGTAAAATATTTTTAAATAAAAAAAGAAAACTTTTTATTAGTTAACAAAAAAACTAAAATGAATTGAAAAAGTTTTCTTTTTTTTTGATTTAATAAAAACTATCAATTTTTGTTTTTTTTTTGATAAACGCCATAATAATATCGTTCGATATTTTTAATTAATTTTTATTTTCTCATTAAAAACACTCATCACTCGTTATTTCCTTATTGTTTGCAAATAAATTTCCTCCTTCCCCCTCCCCCCGAAATCAAAAAAAAAAATTTTTTTTCTTTTTTTTACTCTCTGAATAATACAAAATAACAATTTCCTTCGTAAGTTTTTAACAATTCAAAAAATTAATTATCGTTTCAACCAAATAATAATAATAATAAAAACATGTTTTCAATTAAGGCAAAAAGGAAAAAAAGAAAATTTTTTAAATATATATATATATTTTACGGAAACCCAAAATCGTCGTCATCGGGGTAAATGACACTTTATATATATAGAAATAAAAGTTTTCCTTTTGTTTTATTTTTTTTTTTCAATTAAATATTTTATATAAAAAAGAAATTATTATTATTATTATTATTATTTTATCGAAAATTTGTTTATTTTTTTTAATTCCTTTAACCCTCCCCCCCTTTTCCCTCCCCCTTTTTGCTTTTTTTTCCTTACATCCCACGGGAATAAAAAATTTTTGATTTACGTTTTTTATTTCATTATCATTATTATCACTGTTAATATTACAATTGTTAGATTTTAATAAAAAAATTTTGTCGTTTAATCATTACATTGTTTCTTTCTTTTTAGAAAGTGACCACGTCGATAATAATAATAATAATAAGTCATTCCGTTAAAAAAAATTTGCAGTTATACGTTTTGCACATAACGTAGAATTTATATTAATATGTCATGGTTGGCGAATGTTTCCGGCAAACGATTGGACACATATTCCTATAGTATCTCTATTATATAATAATAATAATAATAATAATAATAATAATTTTTTTTACATTCCTCACTCGTTTCACTTGCTTTCATTTAAATTATCGTTTTTTTTAACTAACTAAATCCCTTTTCCAAGTGGTAAATACATATTTGCATGAAAAATTATTATTATTATTATTATTATTATTATTATTATTATTATTATTATTATTATTTACATACACATCCCAAAACAAAAAGAAAATTATTTGTATCATCGAAATCATTGATTTTTAAAAAACAAAAAAAATTTCAGTTCCTCAGGCAACCATTTTCTACCATTTTCTCTCTCTTTTTTTGTTTTTGTTTTCGACCGGAAAAATTTGTTTCATATACGTAATATACGAATAAGGAAAAGTAGTGTGAATGCCTCGAGAGAGAGAGAGAGAGAGAGAGAGAGAGGGAATGTATGTTACGTAATAGTCTTATGTTATAATGAAAGTATTGTTTTGCATTCGTTGCCATTATCATTCGGTTAACGTTTTTCTTTTTTGATTAAAAAATTTTATTTTATGTTTTTATAAATAAAATAATATCAATTAATACTTTATAACAAATACCTTTAAAATAACTATTTAAAAAAAATTCGTTTTAATGTTAAATATTAATAATAATAATAATAACAACGGAAAAATGTTTACATAAATTTTCAATAGATTTATTATCATTGATAATAAAAATAACAAAAACAATTGAATTTTCATCGATTTTTTAATGAATTTTTTTCCTAAAAATTGTTTCCCATGTAATAATATCGTTCATATCAATTTTTCTTTTGGAAAACAAACAACAACAACAATAATAATAATGATCGAGAATATTTAACAAAAGGGGAAAAACAAGAAGTTTTAATTTTTTTTTATGTTTTAATTAAAAAAAAAATTAAATATTAAATATTAAAAAAAATTTTGTAAAATGGAATACATACTGAACGAACCTTTGATGGACCCCGCAGCATTGGTACTTGTTTGGGGCAATTGAGAATTTGAGGTTGTACCTGGTTGTGATGTCTCCAATTTGGGAGAAACAGAATTCCACATGTCAAACATATTAATATTAAAATCCTCTTTTTTTTAAATGTATTTGTCACTTAAAAATTTATAATAACAATTGGCGGGAAGTTTTCATTTATAACAAACAAACAACAAACTCAAAATAAACAAACAAACAAACGCGAATACAATCGACAAAAAACGTTTTAAATAAAAAAATTTTTTTTTTCTTTTTCATAACTTTTTGTTTGTCAAATTTTCATTATCCTTTTTTTTAAATTTATTTTTTTTATTTAACGTCCACATTATTTTA
>NW_002987027.1:225973-227509 GCF_000006295.1 Pediculus humanus corporis
TAATTCTGTGAGATTTTTTGTTTAAAAAAACATTTATTAAGTGTATTTCCTGGGCTATAACGCCGCATTACAGAAAAAAACAAAATAATAATAATAATGGTAAAATTATTATTATTATTTTTGTATTTACTTCGCCATTAATATTGTTTTGAAAAATAATAATAATAATAATTATTAATTATTTATTTATTACGTAATCAAATTACATTTTTCTTTTTTTTTTTTTCATTCGTTACATAACTTAAACAATACGATAAAAGCAGGTAGTGGTGGTAGTAGTAGTAGTAGTAGTAGTAGTAATACTTTTATGAAAAAGAAATAAAAAAAAAAAAAATAAGGAAGCGAATTCAGGTTCGGTAAAAAAAACGAGCAAAAT
Organism: Pediculus humanus corporis; assembly: GCF_000006295.1. Taxonomy (NCBI): domain Eukaryota; kingdom Metazoa; phylum Arthropoda; class Insecta; order Psocodea; family Pediculidae; genus Pediculus; species Pediculus humanus. Next base: position 226,350 of record NW_002987027.1, read on the forward strand.
TTTTTCTTTCTTTCTTAACTCAAGTTTGCGATTTTTTTTTCGATTAAAATTGTTAGGAAAATTTAAACATCGTAACAAACTTGATTTTTTATTTATTTATTTATTTATTAATCGACATTTAATTAAATAAGAAGTTATTAAACATTTTAAAAAAAAAAAAAAAAACATTTTTATAATCCTTACTCGATTTTTTTCTTTTATTAAATCTTCATTTTGTTTATTATTATTATTATTATTCGTTTCTCTGGGTTACGACAACTGACCACTAACAAAAAAAAAAATTTGTATTGCAAATGTTTCAAAACTTTTTTATTCATTCAAAAAAAATCATCGTTTATGTAAAAAAACAATAAACAATGTTTTTTTTTTTAACATGTTAAATAATTTTACGTAATTATATTTAAAAAAAATATTAAATACGAATTAAAATAATAATAATAATAACGGGATGTGTTACATACGCGAAAAAAGGGCTCAACAGTAAAATATAAAAGTAATTAAAATAATAATAATAATAATAAACAGGAAAAGGTTTTAAAACAATTTACGCGAAGAGTGAAAGTTTTTTACGTTGAATTTTACTCGTAACAAATTTTTTTAAAAATGAAATTCATTCCCCATAAGTTAAATATATAAAATGTATATTTTTTTAAAAAATAACGCAAAGTAAATTTCTTGCCGATTTCAAGTCGGGAAAGAAAAAAAACTCGATTCATATGGTAAATGTGTGTGTGTGTGTGTGTGAGAGAGAGAGAGAGAGAGAGAAAGATTAACACTCATTAATTTAAATTTATAATTTTAATTTTTTTTTAACATCCCAAGTACCGTAATAAGGATTTCGTTTGTATTTTCAAACGTTTTCGAGAAAATTTAACGTGTAAATATTAAAAAAAAAAAAAAAATTACACGGGATGGTTGTTTTTGATATAATAATAATAATAATATTCATTTATTATTAAAGACATTTAATTAACCGATGATGATGATGATATGTATTATTATTATTATTATTTCTCGTTAATTTAAAACTTTATATCATTATATTATACCACGGTTCAATTTTAAATTCAACTGGCGAATTAAAAAAAAAAAAAAAAAAAGTTGAATGTTCACTCTCTCATTGCGTAATCAAGTTATTTTATATAAGAAAAGAAAGAAAG
>NW_002987027.1:228491-229903 GCF_000006295.1 Pediculus humanus corporis
AAAAAAAAAACAAAAAAAAACGCTTAAAAAAAAAAAGAAATGGTCCCGTATCGCGAAGTGTACTAAACTCTCACTCCTAAAAATTTACAAGTGAACCACCTTCCTCCATGATTACCACCTCTACACGTTTCTTTTTACGTTTCCGTTAACATTGATTTTAAAAATAAACATAAATGATTCGTGAATAAAACAAATAATCGTAAGAAGAACTTCCGAATAAAAAAAAAAAAAAAAAAAAATTTTTTTTTTTTTTTTTTATATCATCAAACAGACAGACACTCCGGGAATTGTGTTGCCATACATCTGCCCCTTACGGAAAAATAAAAAAAAAAAATTTTTTTTTTTTTGTACCCTCAGGTACGTGTTTGAGTGAAAAAGAGAGAGAGAGAGAGAGAGAAAGAGAGGCTTCGATTGTGGCAACAAATTTTTTTTTTTTTTTACAGAGGGTTAAAAAAAAATCTTTTTTTTTATTTATTTATTTTTTTTTATTGGTATTTTGAAATTTATATTAAAAGACCGAATGATAAAATATAAGGTTCAGGTTAAAAACCTTTTCAATAGAATTATATGGTCGTCCGGTTGGGGGGGAGGTTTAAAATTATTATTATTATTATAATTTTTTTTTATGAATTTACATTCGGTGTAAAAAAGGAAAAGAAAAACATTTTATTTTTTTATTATTGCAATTTCACTTTGATTTTTTTTTTTTTTTAAATAAAAATTGATTTATTACTTTTAACAAAATGTTTTTCCCTTTTTTTCCTTTTTTCCTTTCCGACATTTCATCCTTTTTTTGGAAAAAAAAAGAAAACCGATTTTAGCAAATAAATAAATAAATAAATTTCAAGTAAAACTTTTTTTTTTTTTTTAAATCAGGAAGATATTTATAAAGTTTTACGTAACGTGAGTTCGATGCTACGTTTATCACAATAATAATAATAATTATAATTTAAATTTATGAAAAAAAATTCGCCTTCTCATATATATACCGACTCGGGGGGTTGGTTCGAATTTTTAGGGATAAACATCATTATTATTATTATTTTTTTTTTAATTATTGGCATAGAGAATTTGATTACCTTGACATGTAGAAGGCCTTAAGACAAATATAATAAAGCCTATTTAAAAAACCCCGATTCATATCAACACACGTTTTTCCTTCTCAAACTCCATTTTGAATTTTACTAAAAAAGAAAACAATAATAATCATACTGATTTTTATTATAATAATTCGTGAGTAAATCTTTAAGATGAATGCCGACCGAGATACCCGCCATTTTTATTTACCTCTTCCCCCTTCCCCCAAAATAAAAAAAAAATTCGTTAATTGAAATAATAATAATAATATAAATATAAACTCATCTTCATCAAACTCATCGTTATGATGTTCGATCATGTGTTTGTTTATATCG
>NW_002987027.1:230718-243245 GCF_000006295.1 Pediculus humanus corporis
AATCGAAATAACAGTAAATTTTTTTTTTTTTTTTTAGTGTCTGAACCTGAAATCAGTTAAAAGGTAACCATATGGCAGAGCCTTAATACTCCGCTACGAACACAAATCTTTTTTTATATATAAAAAACCTTCCTACAATTTTTTTATAATTAATTCAAACGGAAACCTGTTCAGGAGGTTTCCCCCCGCCTATGAAAATTTAAATTTATTTTATTTTTATCAAAATTTTATTTTTTTTCTGAACAAAATAAAATTATAAGAAGAAAAAAAAACTTTTATATCAAACAATTTTTTTACAATAACAACTCATCCGTAACTATAACATAATAATAATAATAATATCAACATTTTTTTTTGTCATCCTTCGTAGATTGTGATTTTTTTTTCAAATAGACGCCATGTTAATATGAAAAATTTAATAAAATAAATCAAAAAATAATAATAATATCCTCTTTTACATCTTAGGAGAAAGTGTTTTATTTTTTTATTATTATTATTTTTTGTTTTTAAATACAATTAATAAAAAAAAAAAGCCTAAGTCGAAAAAAAAACCTGAACAAAATATAGGTCACACACACACACACACACATACGCACACACTCGCGATTGCGACATACAACTTTAGATAAAGCCGACATCATTGACTCATAAATATTTTAATACGGGTTTTTTTTTGTCAATCTCTCTTTAAAAAAAAAAAAAGCAAAGTCAATGAAATTTTAATTGAGATTTTTCCGACGGAAAATCGCTATAGAAAAAAAAGAAAAACTTACAACTTATTTTCCAAAGGTTTTATTTGCGGGTTCAAATGATATGATGACTTTTCAAAAATGATTCTTACCTGGAAGTAAAAAAAAAAAAAAAAAAAAATTAGAAAAATTGTTTTCCTTACGGCAAAACGTATCAAAACGTATTCGATCACGAATATTTTCCATCAGGTATAACATCAAATATTTTGGAGGGAAAAAATAATAATTTAAATAAATTATGTATCCGAGTTCTTCACAGAAAGAGAGTATATACACATAATTTTTTTTTTAATTAACTTTATTTAAATAAATAATTAAATTCTACGTTTTTTACATTTGTAATAAAATAAATTTTATTTTTATTTTTTAGTACTTTGTAATAAAATTTTCTTTTTTTTTCGAATGAATGAATGAATGAATATCCATGTTTTTTTTTTTTTTAATTTAAACATTTAAAACATCTTTTTAATTATTTGTTTTCGAAGGTAATTTTATGTCTTTTAACTTTCGTCTCAAACAATTTTTTTTCTTTTTTTGCAGTAATTAATTATGTACGAAGAAAAATATACGCGAATATATTAAATTTTTATATTATATATTATTTAATATATATATTTTGATGTTTAACTGACATCTATCGTCGAAATACTGAACTACGTTACGCGATAAATGACAAACGTCCTTGCAAGGCCCTATAAATAAAATAGATTGCTTTTGTATATTGTTTACTACAGATATCGATAATCTTTTAACAATGCCGTGTCGTTTTTTCTTTTCCCCGTACCGTAGCTTTAAAAGAAAATTTTTATTCGAATGATAATTTTTTAAAAAATATATCGATAAACGTTAAATACAATACAATAATAATAATAATGACAATAATGTATCATCGTAATATTTGAAATTTAAAATAATAATAATAATAATAAAAAATAAACTATTAGTAAATAAAAAATAAAAATGTTACTGTAAAAAGAATTACGTTTACGTTTGATTTTTATAAAAAAAACTACTTTTTTTACAATTTACGTTTAAAAAAGAAAAACAAAAAAAGGATTTTAAGATGACCGTGGTACGGATATGAAAATCCATAAAGTAAAATGTTTTTAATAATTTCAAAAAAAAAATTGAAATTAAAAGCTCTAGGACGGTCACTGAACTCCATATCATTATTATTATTATTATTATTTTTTTACACAAACAATAAGTCTTTTTTTTTCTTTTCTTTTTTTTTTTTTTAATATTTACGGTTAAAAGTCGAAAATAACGGAAGAAAACGTGAAAATCATACACATAAAGTTTTTTTTTTTTTTTTATTATATCCTGGATATTTCGACAAATTTCTACTCTTTTCTTTTGTGTTAATAATATTTATTAAACAAATATTATTTAATTATTATAAACAATATAACATAATAAAGAATTAAATGTTAATTGATAAGACATTATATTTAAATATTAATTATTATTTTTGTTTTTAATTACAACAATTCAATAATTGCTTGTTTTTTTTCCCATCCGTATTCAAAATAAGTCCTTTTTTGGGGGATAACATTTCGTACAAAATTTCAAAAAAAAAAGAAATAATTTTAACTTGAAATATTTATTATTAATAAAATTTATATTATTTTTTTTAATATTAAAATAATTTATTAACTCTATTAGAAGCGCAAAAGATAAAAAAATTTCAATTTTTTCAACGAGTTCAAAAAAAAAAAAAAAAAACAACGTCAAAAGTAAACGGTTCCTTTGATGCGCTGCATCGAAGAAAACTCAAAATCATTAACGTAAGAAACATATTCATTTATGCTATTCAAGAATGTAAAAACCATCATCTAAGATTTTTACCGCAATCATCACACGGAGTGTTTTTATTGTTACCAGAATTTACCGTTAGCCAGGTCTAAGGTTGTGACGACATAATCGTGACGTAAAACCCGTTACTATACGCATCGGTTGTATTTTATCTTCCAGTGCCCTACTACTCATGCATGACAAGTTATTATTTAAATTATGGGTTAATACTCTTTTTTTTTTTTTACAGGATTATAACCGAATAAAAAAATAAAAAAACCCGCCGTTGAAACTGTCAATTTTTTTTTTAAGTAAAATATTTAATAACATTTATTTAATTTGTCATTAAATTACAATAATAATTTATTTTGCCCAAAATGATGTTAGACGTTAAAAAAAAAAATGGCTGCCATTAAATTATAATGAAAAGAAAAAAAAATGGGTGTTGATTTTTTTTTTATTTATATTTTTAAAATTTTTTAAAGAATTTTTTAAAATTTTTTTTATAAATATGTTATTTCATTAACAAGAAAAACGAGTAATTTTTAAAAAAAAAAAATAACTAAACACGCACACACGCACACACACAAAATTAATGATGTTGTATCGAAAGGTTACAAACCAAAAAAAAAAAAATTTCCGCCATTTTATAAATAAATAAATATTTTTTATCAATCGTAAATCCGGTACTTAATACAAAAAAGAAAAATCTCGTCGTTAGTAAATAATAATAATAATAATTGTTTTTTTTAGTTGTAACGTGTCAATAACTAATTTTAAATTTTATGTAAATAAATTTAATTTTAAAAAAAGTTGAAAATGTGTTTTTTTTTTTTTTTTTTTTTTTTTAAATTTAATGATTTAAATTTTATTTATGTTTATTTAAAAATTTTTTTTTTACGCGGAAAAAATAATTACTAGTGTGTGTGCCTGTGTGCCTGTATGCGTGTGCGTGTGTGAGTACGTGTGTATGTAAATAAAATAGCATTCCATATTGGAAGCCACCTGATGACTGACTAACCGAGTGAGGCGCACGGACGTTAGAGTTCATCGTCCTTTAAATCAGGTATCCAAAGAATCCCCGTCACTAACCCAAATACTAACTTCCTCAACTTTACGTCTGTTGCCCGCAAATATTATTTACTGGTTATAAAAATTGCAATTTAAGCAATTTTTTCTTTTTTTTTTTTTTTTTCAATTTGTCACATTTTTGCAAATGAAAGTTTAAATAAATAAATAATAATAATAATAAAAGTTAATAACCTAAAGTTATGATTTTATTTATATATATATTACGGTAAATTTTTTTTTTTTAACTTAATAAAATTTCTTTGGTTTTTTTTAGAAAATTAGATTAAAAATTTAGTAAATCTCGTATGTACCCCCTCGTATGTTGTCGAAACTTTTTTTTTTTTTTACGTCATCTAGAAAAGTTTACAATCGTCAAAATAACGTTTTTAATGAATTACGTGATAATGAGAAAAATATTTAAAATTTTAATTTTAACGGTAAAAACACAAAAAATATGAAAAATTACTCCATTAAGAGACAACAACAATAAGAGAACAAAAAGAATCGTGACGTCATAAACGGAAAAAATCAATATTAAAAAAAAAAAAAATGATTATGATTTTCCGAAGCGGAGAAAAATATTATTTTTATTATCAAATAAATATCGATACGTAAAAAAAAAAAAAAAATGTTTGTTTTACACATGACAAATTACCTGAACGTACCTGTAATTAAAGGGGGCTGAGATTGAGATGAATGATGAGTTGTGGACGGGGGGGAAGAAGAAGATGCCGGAGTAGATTTTGAAGATTCATTTTCCGTTTGTACGTCCACCACAAGCTCACCTTGTCCGCATCCACCACCACCCCCACCACCTTCTTCCTCTCCCTCACAAATATCATTTTTAATAAGGCCCGCCAGAACTTGAATAATTTTTGTTGTTTTCCCCTTCTTTCTCACTTATTTATTTATTTCTAACAATTTTACACGTAAAATAATAATAATGATAATAACATATTAACATATTTTAATTTTAATATAAAAACGGTTCAAAATAATTTACCGAACGGTAAATACCAGTATAAAAAATTCTACTTTTAAATTTTTTTGTAAATCAACAACATTAATACTAAAAAAAAATAATAAAATTTATTATTATTATTATTATTATTAGTCGATAGGTTTTTTATATTTATACCTAATTACTAATTAATGTGAATGTTAATTAAAAACGAAAAAAAAAGAAGATTTTAGTTAGGGATGTAGGTGGAGAAATGGGAGATGGAGAGTATAAAGGGCAAAATCGCGTATTTCAAGCCTAAAAAACGAAGGGAGGGGGTAAAAACAAAGACCTTGGAAATGCCTGAAGGGGTAAAACGCACGTGAATCGATTTTCATTTAAAAACTTTTATAAAAAAAAAAAAAAAGGGAAAAAGAAAACAAAAAAAAAAAATTATATTGAACCGTTTTTTTATATATATACGACTATATAATACATTATTACCATTTTTAAACACTTTATTTTTATTTATAAATAACAATAATAATAATAATAATAATAATAGTGTCACTACTATCGTCGTAAATTCACAATAAATAAATTAATTTAAATAAAATAAAATAATAATAAAAACCTTTTGTACGATATTCACATATAGTTGTATATATATATACAGTATAAAAAAAAAAAACTCGAATCACAGATTATTATTTAATTTTATATTATAAAATAAATCCGTTTGACAAAAAAAATGAATTATATATATATTATTTAAATACGTTAAACACTTTTACATAAAATAGAGAAATAAATAAATAAAACAAAAAAGATATTTTTGAAAAAAATAAAAAAATTTTTTTTTCTCCTATTGTTTTGATTTTAAGGGTTTTTTCTTATAGGGGATGACGGGACTGCGATGGTTCGTACTAGATGACAATTGAGCATGTGCAAATTGGCAAAACTCGTACTTCGATCCGATAAACTTTAAATTACTACAATTGCTAAAAACATTTTTGTGTGTGAAATAAAAAATTCAAATTTTTTTTTTCATTCTCGATATTATTGTATTCTTATACATTATATACTATGAATGATGATGACACATATTAAAAAGTCAATAATATAAACGTGTGCGTAAAATTTAAGCAAATTTTTTTATTTAAAAAAATATTTTCCTTGTCATTAACCTGATACCGCCCCTTTATTATTATTATTTTTAAATATTTCGGGGAGGAGGAAGAAATTAACAGCAAACAAATAAAAACAACGACAAAACATTCATTTATAATATTAAGCAAAAAAAATATGTAAAAATCAATAGCGGTATAATTTATAATATAATTTTTAACCGGAAACGACCAATTAAAAAAGAAAAGAGTAAAGGTAAGAAGAAAAAGGAAAGAGATAAAACGTTAGAAAGGTAAAATAGTTACTTTAGTCGGGTCATTCACGGTTTTTTTTTTCTTTCTCGGGATTAAATTGTTGTTGGCGTTACCTACTAGCGAGGACCTACGAAAGGGGTCAATGAACTTTTTAAAGCACGTGTATACCGAGCTGGAAATAACATCGTCGTCGTTACTACCACTACTACTACCACCACTACGATTACGGTCTGGAGATTGAGTAGTACCGTTCATCGTTTAAGAGGCAGATACTTTGGTACGTTTAGCTTAAGAATGAAATATAAGGAGGAGGTTCGTGTATGTTTGAATGTTTGACTGGTACGAGTATCATGACTCTTTGAACCAACGGGATTTATGACGTAATAATACACTCTTCAAGTAGACGGTACTTTTGTGATGTAATCAAATAATAATTCCCTACTCTTCCCATCAGCATAACCCCAACAAAACAAAACAAAAAAAAAAAATTTTTTTTCCAACACGAAAAAAATTATTAGATTCTTTCTTTTCCCCTCCTCCATCCTCCTCCCCTCCCCTCCCCTCCCCCACCCGTTTAAAAAAAACGGAAAATTAATACGAACGACAGCAAAAAAAAAATTAATGGAAAATCATGAAATTCAACAATTAATAATAATAATAATAATAATAATAATAATAATAATAATGAAAAAAAATGAAAAGAAGTCTTAGGCATAAGAACCAAAGTTCACAGATTAAAGGCGGATTTTGTTGTGTTCACCGTTAACCGAAAAAATTTCCTGGGGGCCTAATATTGTTTTAACATTTTTTTTAAAAAGAGGTTTCTTTCTTCGACCTGCTTCTTTTTTGGTTTGTACCAACTACTACCGAGTTATACTCCCCTACTACTTTCAAATAAAACACTTTGTTGTCAATGATTGGTGTGTGTGTGTGTATTAAATAGAAATGATGCAATTGAATTAAAAACAATTACGTGTACTCAGCTTTTTATTTTGTTTTCTTTTTCTTTCTTTCTTTCTTTCTTTTATTAAATCTTTGTTTTAAGTTTTTTTTTTTTTTTAAAATTGATTTGTCAGTGCTTTGTCCAGATTTCGAACTTGGTTGACTTAAAACCTAAGGTTAGTGACCTTTTAGACGATTATTGCAACATATTACGACAACAATAAAAATTCAATATTCGTCATTAGTTTTCGTTTGTATACTTTCTTTTTAATTTATTGTTTAAAAAAATTTTTTTTTTATTCATTAAATATTTATTCACTCGTGTTATTTACATTGTACCACGTCAATTTATTGTCCCGACCCTTGCCCCGGGCAATTAATTATTTATTTATAAAATATATTTTTAATAAAAAAAAAAAAGATTTTATACTGTTGATTTGTTTTTAAAAAAAAAAGTGATTTATTTTTGCAATCAAATTATTAAATGTTGCCCAAAATTAATTCACGTTTTAAATATGAAATAAAATTAAAAAAAAAAAAAAAAAAAAAAAAAAACGTTTATTTTCGTTAATAATGAATAATTTCGGCGGACATTTTTTTACCGTTACCGCTAAGTAAGATTGGTAATCATACAATCAAATTCTCTCGGAATAACGGATTCATAAAAATAAAGTCGTATAATATCCATCTTCTCTCCGTGTTCTCTCTCTCTCTCTCTCTCTCTCTATCATTTTCTTGTCTTTTTTTTTTTTTACAAAAGATCTACCGGTATATACGAAGGCCTCGCCTTTTTATTATTTATTATTGAATTGGTTATATACGTATAAAATTTTAATACAATCAAATTTTTTTGTTGTTTAAATCACATATCGAGTTATGTGAACCCTCGTGTAATTACACGTAATTTAAATTTTTTTTGTTTTGTTTTACGATCCTCCTGATAAATAATTTATATCGAAGAAGAAAGAGAGAGAGAGAGAGAGAGAGGAAAAAATTCAATAATTTTTTTATATGGCGCGAATTAATTGTGTAAATAAAAAAAAATGTGTTAAATTCGTTAACATGAGAGTTATAAGACAAACAGTAGCAAAAAAATAAAATAAAATTATTATTAATTTGGAAAATTTTTATTTCTCCCCCCCCCTCGCCCTCTCATTCAAGATTTAAATTTTTTTAGGTTTATGACGTTTTTTACGCGACGACCACGTAATTATTTATTTTTACAATAATTATTAAATAGTCGTTGGGGTTAGTTTAATGAATAGATTTTCAATATAAATTCTTACCTCTGATGGTGCTGGGCATGTCAGGCAGAAGGGACCCTATACATCCCTAAAAAAATTTAATTTTAACTTGTCATGTATCCACATACAAATAAAATATCCTTCCTTTTTTTTTTTACAACACTCATGTGCCACAAAAGTTTTATTACGTATCATAAACTCGCGCACTTTACACAAATTTTTATATAATTATAAACAAATAAAACCGAAAATAATAATAATAATAATATATCACTTAAGAATCATATTCATACGATTTTAAATAAATAAATAAATATTTTATATGCAGTTACGATTGTTTTTCGTAATTTTCTTCGGGTCTAAAAAATTGAAGAAAATTACCTGAAAATCACGGATTAAAAAAAACTTGTGTAGGGGATGGGGGAAAGGGAAAAAGTGTGTGAAAGATAAGGAAGAAAGAAACCTAAAACAAATTAAAAACCCAGATACCACCATTCAATTCACATACCCAATAAAAAAAGAATTCACTCGCGAAAACTGTTAGCCTTTTCAATATTTTTTTTTTTTATTTCTTCAGGAGGTCATTACCACCTTACCAATTCTAGTTTGCTGACTATTTAGAAATTCTTTACGGAACATACGGGAAATTATTAAAAAAAAAAAAAAAAAAAAAAAAAAAGAACAATTACACAAACAAAAAAAAAATATTTTCGCCTAAAAATTTTTTTTTTTTTAATAATAATAATAATTGATAAGTGACAAATTTTTTATGAAATGATTATGAAATTGTTTTTTGTTTTTTTCTCGTGAATTTGTTAATTTCTACGATTAATTTTTTCCTTATTTAAATAATTGTTAATTAAAAAATTTTTTTGGTAAATCTTAAAGAAGTTACCTGAAATTTTAAATAAAGCAACGAAAGCAATCGTAAGAGAAAAATCGAGAAGCAAAAATAAATAAATAATTAATATAGGCAATCACGCTATAAAAAAAATTTTAAATTTAAAAACAATAAAAAACTTAAATTTTATCACAACAACAACAACAACAACAACAAAAGAAAAATTAGTATCCAAACCAAAATTTTTTTTTTTTTACATAACAAACAATATATATAAATTATTTAAATGATAATATTTATTATTTTTATAGAAAAAAAATAAATATAAATAATAGTAAAAGAAAAATCCCACCGCAAACAAATCACCCAAAAAAAAAAAAAAAAAAAAATTTTTTTAAGAAGGAAAACAACTGAAACCATGAACTTGAAAAATCAAGGTACTAATCGAAGACGAAGAAAAAAAAAAAAAGAACCGTTTTAAGATGGAAGGTATTTCCGTATAATAATTTTTCTAACCATATTGAACCAATGAGAATCGAGTTTTTTTCCAGGTTCGATGCGACGACAGTGCCACACACGGGAATCTCTCGAATTAAAAATGATGCTCGGACATAACTGTACGGTCAATGAACTTAAAAATCTAACGGGTTATGGCCTATTTTAACGAGAGTTTATTAAGAGCGTCTTCAGGTAAATGTGTCGGAGAAAAAAAAAAAAAAAAAGATGCCACCACCACCACACATCATTGGAAGGTTGTTTGTTATTTCTACCGACGAGTCACCATCATTATTATTATTATTATTATTATTTATATTCTTGAACTATTTTTATTTACTCGTTTTTTTTTATTTTATTTTATCATCCTATCTCTTCGAGTACTAAATTCCGTTAAAAACACAAGAAAATTTTTCTTTAAATAAATTCTATTACGTTTTAATAAATATTATTATTATTATTATCTTTATCCCATTTAATTGAGTTTTGTTTCACCAGTAAGGTCCATGGATGCTGTAAAAAATATGCAATTTTTTTTTGTTCAAATGTGGGTCAATTTGTATGCAGTCTTGCAAAAATTAGGTCAATTTATACTTATGTCGTCGTATAGAAAAATAATTATCGAAAAATTATTTTGAACTTTACGGTTCATTCGAATGATAACGTAGGCACGACGTACATAGTATTCGTGTATAAAAAAAGTCGATTTGAATAGTAATAATAATAATAATAATAATAAGTAAAAGATGTCGTACGTATATATTTTTACATTAGTTGTTATGTATCGTATAAAAATAAATGCAACAAAAACCCTTTTTAACTTGTAATTTGTTGTTTGTTGTTGTTGTTTATTTATTTAAAATTTTTGTCAACGTACGCAAAGGTTTTCCAATAAATAAACCAAAAAATATTTTCAACTGTTTTTCTTTTTTTTTTTTTATTCGATTGTAAGGTTTCTAATCGTCTAACTTGATTTTATATGATTTGGTAAACGAAGCCGCATTTGGTGGGGGGGGGGTAAAAACGTTTTTAGGGGAGGGAATGATTGATTTTATTCATGAATTTTTTTTATTATTCTGTTCGAAGGAAATAATTAAAAAATTTTATTAAAGGAACGAGTCGAATTTTATCAAAGCGGTTGTTTGTAGAAAAAAAATAAAGAACCGAAGGCGACAAGTATTGAAAAAAATCAAGTTTTCTGCTTGCACTTGTAATTTCCTCACTTGTTTTTAAAAGGTCTTTGGACTGCTAACGAAAGCACACATATATACACTCCCACGCTTGTAAAATCCTATAGTTAAAAAAAAAATTTGAATCAATGTAACGAACACAAAAAAAAAAAAAAAAAAGGAAAAACGATGACACCATATAATGAAAATGATTTGTCAAACGATGTATTATGTGCAATAACATGCATGTTTTTTATAATGAATTCAATTAATTTACGGTAAAAATTCAAAGAAATCATAAGAATTTTAAAAACAATTTATTTTCGTACCTGAATCGATATTAAACAATAAAAAAAAAAATCTAAACTACCTTTTTGCGATTAATCGAACACTAACTATAAACACTCGAGGGATGAAAATCAATGAAAAAATTCACAGAAAATGGTAGGACGTCAAAGTTTTAATTAAGAAAACAAATTTTTAAAGTAGATTTATCAGGTGTGTATGTATGAGTGAGGAGTACAATCGATAAGGTTATTGACAACCTATTAACTATATATATAAAATTATTGTTTTATGCAACAATAATAATAATAATAATAATTTTTGTGTATGGTTCACACAATTTATTTCTTATAACACCACCACCTTTCTTTCTATAGTCAGCTATATTTTTCAAAAGGTTTCAACTTTCAGGTCGCTGACATTTAATTTTACCTTTTTTCTTCTTCTTCTTATTCATATTATTATTATTATATTAATTACAATTCTTCTGTTTTTCTTTTAAATTACAGCATTTCGCGACATATATGCACACATGTAAAAAAACCTTCTATTTTTTATTATTTCTCAATTTATTCGAAAAAAAATTTAAACCTTATTAATAAAAAAAAAAAAAACAAAACAAATTAATTATTATTATTATTATTATTATTTTATTCCTTTATTAAATTGGAATTTATTGTTTTTTTTTTTTTGTTTTCAAACAAAAACGCATGCTCAATTTCTTTTTCCGTCTTCGAAGTTTTTCCCTTTTTTTTTTAGTTTTTTTTTTTTTTTTAAATTTTGGGTAACGTTTTATATTTGATTCGGTATTTTATTCGGATGTTTCATCTCGACCGGATATCAACTTTAATAATACATAACTATTTTTTTTCTTTCGTAAAATTTATTTAAATAACTTTTCCGTTAAACAACAAAAACTAAAGAAGAAGAAGAAATATTATTATTGTTTTTGAGGTAATTATATATAAATTTTTTTGTTTTTTTTTTTGGTAAGAATTATGCAACGGTTTTTTTTATCGATCAATTTTATTTATTTATGTATGTTTTATTTATTAATTATTTTTGTGTTATTAATATTATTATTTAATTTTATTTTTTAAATAAATAATTTCGCGTGTTATGTAAAAAAAAAAAAAAAAAATTCAAATCGTTACATAAGAGTAAAATCTAGGGGCAACTAATAAAAATTTTTGTTAATATTTATTTTATTTTTTTATTAATTAATAATTTTTATTATTATTATTATTATTAATTTATAAAACTATTACCGTCAAATAGATTATTTAAATTTTTAAATAAACAATTATTTCGATTTTTTAATAACGAAAAAAAAAAAGAAATCAAACATTCTTTCATTTATTTAAAAAAAAAAAAAAATTATTAAATTACATAATTGTTTTTTTTTCGAGGGGGGAGCGGGGAGAAGGAGGATTAATAATATTAATAAATTTATTTTTTTCTTTATAGCAGATATTATAGCACTATAACCGTCAAAATATAAAAATGGATTTTCAAGAATATAGAAAAAGAGGTGAGTGAGGTAGTAAAAAAAAAAAAAAATTTTATAAAACGTACGTACGTATTATTATTATTATTATTTTAAACTTTAATAATG
>NW_002987026.1:0-1289 GCF_000006295.1 Pediculus humanus corporis
TAATAATTAACAAGTTTTTTTTTTTTAAAACGATTGTTTCATTTCCCGTAAAAAAAAAAAAAAAAAAAAAAAAAATTGAACCCATCGTTTGTTTCAAGGTTTTTTTTTTTTTTTTATTATTATTATTCTTAATGCGTGTATGCAACGTTTGTTCCTCTTCTTCTTGTTCTTCTTGTTTTTCCTAAAATTTTTACCGAAATTGGAATTGAATTGGCTGGTGAAAAAAAAATTTTCCTTTGTAAATATTTTTGGTTATGGAAAAAAAAAAAAAAAAAATTTGTTGTTGTTTCTGTTTGTTCACTTCCTTAAAGAATTTTAAACGAAACAAGTTTGTGACCGTTATATTGAATATATAATAAATAAACGACCCAACCCGTGACTGATAACATGGAAAAATTTAAAAAAAAAAAATAAATAAATAAATAATCGTTTAACGTGTCCTAAATCTCACGCATGAAATTTTTTAATATTTTGCATGTTTGTATGTTTTATTTGTTGTTGTTGTTGTTGTTGTTGTTGCACGACGATCCTTTAACAAATTACCGTCACGAGCGAGTTTACAAAAAAAAAAAAAAAAACGCGGATATAATTTATTTAAAAATTATTTTGACGTAGTTTTAATAATAAATATGCGAAAAAAAAAAAAAAGATCATCGTCACTCACGTCATCATCATCGTCATAATACGTGAAATCTAATTATTTTTTAGCCTTTTTTCTTTTGCTTTTTCTCCGCGAAAATGTTTTAAAATCTAGTTTTTTTTTTTTTTAGTATTTGGCAATAATTTAAAAACAAACAAACCGGACCGACAAACACATCTGGATATTGAGAATTAAACGTGCGTCATATTTACTTTCATTCAAATGTGAGTCATTTTTTTTATGTTAGTCAAACAATTTGCCACGAAAAACAAATTTTTTTTTTTTTTTTGATAAGTTTAAGAAAAAAATTAATTGATTCTCGGGAAAATAACGAGAATTCCAAAATCATCAACTTCTTGTTTTTATTATTATTATTATTATTATTTAAGATATAAAAATTACAAGAAGGAAAAAAAAGACGCCATTTTTTTAAAATTCGTTTCGTTGAAATTAAAATTGCGGGAAAAATAAAAAATGTAGCGAATAAAAATAAGAAAATTGTTTCTAATCGTGTAGGAATGACATCAGTCCTTTGCCCTTGAAAACAATCATCAGACTGATAGTTAAAAGACTGACTGGAGAAATAATAATAATAATAATAATAATAATAATAATAATAATAATAATAATAATAATAATAATAATATTA
>NW_002987026.1:1521-3367 GCF_000006295.1 Pediculus humanus corporis
ATTTTTGTTTGTATATATATATATATATATATATATATATATATATATATATATATATATATATATATATATATATATATATATATTTGTATTCGTTTGTCTTTTGTTTGAAATTCGTTATTATTATTATTATTATTTGAGTGCGTGTGCGTGTGCGTGTTTTATTAAAAGGTGTCGCCTGTCGTAAAATGTTTTGTCGCCAAAATTCGCACTTGATTTTTAAAGTTAAATTTATGAAAAAATCACATAACAAAATTTTACAATTATTATTATTATTATTCTGTTTGTTTTCGTTTGTTTTAAAAAAAAACCAGATTTTTGGTTTTTCCCTTAGATTTAGTTGATTTTTAGTGCCACGACGATACGGTTAATTTTACTTTCACTTTTTTTTTTTTTTGCAAATTAAAATTATAATCGAGTGCGTGTGCTATACTACTCCTTCGTTATTTTCCTTAACGTTGAATTTATTATTATTATTATTATTATTATTATTATTATTATTATTATCATTATCATTATCATTAGTGTGTTTAGAAGCGTGTATATATCGTGAAACGATTGCAGCACCGTTAAGAGATAAAATAAAAAAAAAAATTTTTTTTTTTTTTACTTATCCGTTGAAGGTGAAAAAAAAAATCGAATTTAAAACTTTTCAAGAATCGAAAAATTGAGAATCATTTTACGTTTTTTTTTTTTTTTTTTTGCGTGATCGAATTTATTTTTGTGTTTTTAATGTTTTTTTTATGTTTTTATGTTTTCTTTTGAAAACATTAACAGCATCCCGTTCGCGTTTGTATTTTTTTTTTTAAATTTATTCGAGGAAAAAAAAAATAGTAATTCAATCGATTCGATCGATTGATTTAAATCGATTTCGTTTTAGCATCACTCTAAAGTTTATTAATGTTGATATTATTATTATTACTATTATTATTATTATTATTTCGTTTCGTTTGGAAAATTCTTTCAAACGTAAAATAATAATATCGATGATGATTTTAATGGTAATGGTAATGGTAATGATAATAATAACAAATTTAAACTTTATGGAATTTTTTTGTTTTGTTTAAAAACAAACAAGAGCAACAACAACAACAACAACGACAATATCAACAACAATTACCTTTTCCTAGAAAGAAGAGGATGCTGTGAGTAGGAAGAAATTGTTGTTGTTGACCAGTTTTTAACAAAAAAAAAAAAAATAGAGAAAAAATTTATTATTACGTAATTATTTAAATTTAGTTTTATACGCGAATTTAAATATCGTTTGTCGTTTGTCGCATTGTTTTCTTTCATTCAAAAAAAAAAAAAAAGAAAAAATCAATCGGAATTCATATTCATCTTTTATTAATCTTTTTGTTTTTATTTTTTTCAATAAATAATTTTTTTAAATTTTATTTTGACCGATAAATAACCGTACGCGACGTTTTTGTCGTTGTCGTTGTTGTTGTTGTTGCATAAGAAAAGTTATACAATTAGTTTTGCGTAAATAATAATTACAATAATAATAATAATAATGTCAAAAGTAGCAAACGAGTACCTGTCGAAACAATAATAAATCGTTATAACTGTAATAATAATATTAATTATTATTATCAAATTACGATAAAGAAAGGGATCGTTTTGGGGGCGATTGAATGAAAATAATATTAAGTGAATGAATTTTATTTTGTTATGGTGGTAGCGGTGGTGGTGGTGGCGATAGTAGGGGTGGTGATGATAGCAGTGAATTATTTTATTGAATGAATCGATATATCGAAGTCTCGATCGAACTGATTTCAATCGAAACTAAATACATACAGTGCTCGACGTTTTTTTTTTTTTTTCTATTTTTATATAATTATATCGG